>NC_083569.1:71787148-71969648 GCF_027579695.1 Neoarius graeffei | reverse complement strand
TCCATTCATTTTAAAGCATTTAAAAAAATTTTTTTTTCTTGTTTTTTAACTGGTTCCAAAGCTTGAAGAAATTTGAAAATTACATAAGTGAAATGTCCAAGGAAGAATTAAATAAATGTCTAAAGCTATTCTGTACCTCGGCAAGACGGCACTTTCTCAAAAAAAAAAAACGCAGGTCAATTCATGCAGCGATGGTTAGGTTTTTACGAAGTCTGCCCAAGCAGAAATGATTGTCGGACGTTTTGTGTAAAGTTTTTATTTGTCAGATTTGCAAAAAATAAAAATGCTCTGTTTCTTAAAATCCAGTGAATGTGGATAGAATAAAACCTTTATTCCACTCACTCATTCATACATGGGACCTTTGTACGTACATCAGCTCATATACAACTCAATTTTGTGGCATAATTGTTTATTATATGGACCACAAATATCCAGGACAAGGAGTTTTCTCTACTTGGCTGTCAATCATCTTGCCTATCGGATCAGAAAGCTCTGTCTCACTAGCAGTCAAGTGTTCTAGTCTGAAACTGAATAGAGCGACTGTACAAGGTGTGATCAAAAAGTTCCGGGACTGTTCCTCTTGCAGATAAATGGAGCGCAAAGTCATGCATGTACCGTACAGCAGGAGTGAGCAGTGACTCTTATGATTTCAGTATGCCACGACATCGCGTTGTCAACAACCGGACCTGCGCTACATTGTGGTTTTTTTTTACTATGGACCAGAGAGCAAACCTCATTCTGTGTCAAACTCGGAGAATCAGCAACAGAGACCCTGGAAATGCTTCAGCAAGCCTCCAGCAATGAAGCAAGGGTGCTGTGATGTCCTGCCCCTTTTGAAGTGCAAATGCCACTCAAAACCCAATGCCCACCTCATTCCGTCATTGCCTTAGGCTTGCTGGAGCATTTCAAGGATCTCCACTGCTGATTGCAAATGATTGCGCGTTGCATAAATCGCAATTGCGCATGTGCACATTGTCACAAAAACGCATGTAACACCGGTCCCGATGTTGACAGCACAATATCACGCGGTATACTAACAGTAACCAGTTACTGCTTGCTCCTACTGCACACACATGACCTTGCTGCGCTCCGTTCGTTCTCAAGAACAGTCCCAGAACCTTCTGGTCACACCTCGTGTTTGTCTGGGTTTCAAAACAGCGAGCACCATTGACCTTTTCACTAAACTCTCTGACCACATCCTTATACTGTAAATACAGAGACATCAGTCATCTTTAGTTTTGCTACGCCATAGTGGAAATGCATTAAAATAAAACTGTGTTTAAAATATTTATTTGTACTGGTGCACATCCCATCACTAACAGGCACCTGTTTTGTTTTTTTTCTGTCTCTGTAGGAGTCTAGGTGTCCATTTCTCTAAAGTACGCTCTCTAACTCTGGACTCATGGGAGCCTGAACTCATAAAAGTAAAACACACAGACCAGTGTTGCTTTAACTTTTCTAATTCTTTTTTTTTTTATATAAGCAAGGTTTCATGTCTGTTTTTGAGGTGTGACCTTGATTATTCACCCCCCCCACCCTCTCTCTCTCTCTCTCTCTCTCTCTCTCTCTCTCTGTGTGTGTGTGTGTGTGTGTGTGTGTGTGTGTAGCTGATGTGTGAGTTGGGAAACACTGCCATTAACCGGATCTACGAGGCACGCATTGATGAAATTACAATAAAGAAACCACACCCTTCCAATCCCAGGTACTCAGTCTATCCTGTTTTACACTCGCCTTCACCGACCACAAACAAACACCTGTTCAGTATAAAACCATATTGGTTTAAGGCAGGGGTGTCAAACTTGAATACACAGTGGGCCAAAATTTAAAACTTGAACAAAGTCGCGGGCCAACATTGAACAAATGAATCTTTTTAATATGGACCCAAACAAGTTTTGCTTTAACATTGGATATGGAACAAGCAACGCTTATTACTATGCAATATATAACAATAGTGCAGACATGCTAAATCGAATTTCAAATATAAAAAAAAAACACATCAATGGCATTAATTTATTAAATGAAATTTAAATAAAAATCGTATGCCTCTTTTCTATTTGCAGCCTTCTGATTTAAATATCAAAATTTTTTCCACAGGCTAATAATTTTAAAAATAAATCAATCAACCATTCAAGCCCATGCCTTGGAGTAGCAAGAAAAAGTGCATAAAGAAAAGGTTAATTATTGCTCAGTTTGCTACACACTGATCTAATCTGATGTGCCCAAGCCAGATACCTGGCATCTCTTCTTGGATGCTAGTTCATCAATGTCTGGGCTCAGGCTCTGAGCTGAGGAAATCCTCAGTATCGAGCGAAGGTGTTCATCAGTCAGACGTCTCCTGTGAGATGTTTTGGTCATCTTCATTGAGGAGAAAAGTTGCTCACATAGGTGAGTGCTGCCGAGCATGGAGAGCATCTGAGCAGCTTGGGTGCGGAGCTGAGGCATTGTGTCAGGGATGAACTGTGGAAACTGTGCGGCGCCCACAGCATCGTACTTTGACTTCAGCGTGTCATTACACTGGAATTCAATCAGCTCCATTTGGAGGTTGGTTGGTGCGTTTTCCACATCAACTGCGAAGGGATTACTGAGCAGTTCAAACCTACATTTCTGGACATCAGAGTCAGCAAATCGCCGGCTAAACTCAGCGCCAAGTACACTGAGTTTTTCAGTAAACTGTGCGCATGGGAACACGGCGGTAGAGATCTGGTGAAAGTTGTAGCGTGAAGTCGCTATGGCAACTGTCCGTTTGTCGTTGAACGTTTGGACGTCCTACTGCGTTTCTGGGTCCTGTCCTGATTGACGCACCAAAACAACAGCAGCGCATTATGGGATTTGTAGTATTAGTGGTGAATGCGCTGTATACACAAATCCGACGAGTAGTCATTTGGGATTGCCTCACGGGCCAAATATAATTGCACTGTGGGACAAATTTGGCCCGCGGGCCAGAGTTTGACACCCATGGTTTAAGGCATATCCTTTTAGTAATCTGAATGCATGCTACCTGTACCCTGGTTGCGTCTATTTCCCATTTCTTTATGGTACCTGTGAAAGTCGGAGGCATTAGACATTTTAAGCAGGCAACTAAACAGAATTTTCTTGGTTTTCCATTGTACTCAGTGGGAGTGTTACTGAGTAATGTTGCACTGAATAATGTTAGATAAGCATTATTTTAAAGTAGCTATCAGAAGACCTGAATGAGGAACCATAATATCCTAATGATGCATTTGATGAGTTGTCCAGCTCCACCCATAAGTCTTGCTTTGGTAACCAACATCAGCACAAGTATTTTGTTATGATCCAGGTTGCTTGGTAATCAAAATTACAACAAAATGTGGATTGGGTACAAGGCCAAGTTAGTGTTGGCTTTGGGCTGCTAATCAGAATGTTGTGAGCTCAAATCCCGGCACTGCCAAGCTATCACTGAGCAAGGCCTTTAACCTTCATCTGCTTAACTGAGTTGTTGGTCACTTTTATATAAAGTGTCTGCTAATAGAGTAAACGTAAATTTAAGATTTCACCGAGTCACCAAGTAATGCTTTTTGTGGATGAACTATTATGCTGCCCTCTGCTGTCTCTTCACGGACATTACGAGACATACATTACTGTCACACCTCAGACTACTAAAAAAAACCCCACACACAATAAACAAACAAAAAAAACCTCAGTCTTTATGCTTTTCTTCCCTGCATGCACATCAGAGAGGAATGACAGGTAACAGTGATGCAAGCTGTTTCTGACATGCATATTAATAAATAGGTTGCAGCATGAGTTTAATTGAAATCGAAAATTGCTGTGTTGTGAGCAACATGCATGCATGCATACAGTACCAGTCAAGAGTTTGGAGAACAATACTGAAGACATCAAAACTGACATTTTATATATAATATGTATGTGTGTGTGTGTGTATATAACACTACGTTCAGACTGCAACCTGAAACGACCCATATCCGATTTGTTGTGTGATCCGATTTTTTTTTGTTAGGCCGTTCACATTACCAATTATATGAGACTTGTATGCGATCTCCAATATGAACGGAAAACGACCCAAAAGTGTCCCGCATGCGCAAATTGACACGTAATAAGCACATCTACCTAATACATAAACAAAAAAAGTGCACTCTTCATGTTTAATGATTTGGTTTTTTTTTGTTTGTTTGTTTAATCATCTGGTTAGTGTTAGTGTGAGGTCTCGTGTGTGTTTTTGTTTCTGAACTGAAATGAAAACGTGTAGCCTGGTAACGAGGGTTGACTCCTAAATGTGTCTCTAATTTCTATATAAGTGCACTACATGTTACTAGGAAGTAATGGATTTTTAAACTCTATATAGTGCACTCGAGCTTCAGTAGGCAGTCATTTGGGATACGGCCGCTGTATTACCAAACTCTTAATAATTTGCACATATTTATTTCGTCATATTAATAAACTTTTTCTACATTTTTATAAATATTTATTTAGATTGTTTATAGCCAGCTGAATTCTGCAACTTCTCTCAGCGCTGGCTCAAGGTGCAGAAACACCAGTGCAGTTTGCGATGGAGATGAGGCGAGACCTGGCGATGTGATTTTTGTGGCGGCGGCAGAACGCGCACAATCTGATTAATGTGGGCAGCAGAGTAATGAGACCGAAGGGTTGTAGATGTCTGATAAAAAAGAAAAAACTAACAATATTCAATATAAGACATAATGAACGTAATCGAATGAGACCGAAGGTGTCAAATTACTGGAAATTTTCAGAACGATCTTATAATCTTGTAATACAGGATGGTTTAAGTTATAAATCAGTTATAGAAACTGTTTTATTTAATCAGGCTAACAGATCAACATCCAGGTCCCTACCAAATCCACCATTAGCTTGATCAATTCTATAAAAGTCTATTTAAATTCTGAACACTGTACAAATGTTGTTGTTTTCCACCAAAGAGGCGGGATTAGCCAACGCAGAATAGTGACGTTTGTCTGTTGATGACGTGTAGGTCGCATGAATGCGACCTGTCCAGTCAGACTGCAGTCGCATGTGAAAATATCGGATATGCATCGGAATTGGGACCACATATCCAAGCGGCCGGGGTCGCATGTGAAAAAATTGGATCTGTGTCGTTCAGATTGTCAATAACAAATCAGATACAGGTCGCATATGGGCAAAAAATCGGATATGGGTCGTTTCAGGGTGCAGTCTGAACGTAGTCTGTGTATGTGTTTAAAAAAAAAAAAAAACAATGTTTGATATTTTAGATTCTTCAAAGTAGCCAGCGTTTACCTTGATGATGCTTTGCACACTATTGGCATTATCTTAACCAGCTTCATGAGGTAGTCACCTGGAATGCTTTTTCAATTAACGGGTGTGCCTCGTCAAAAGTTTAATTAGTACAATTTCTTGCCTTCTTAATGTGTTTAAGATCAAATAGTAAATAATAACAATACAGTAAATGGCCAGATTCCACAACTGTAGTATTCCGTATGATGTCAAGAACCATTCAGCTAAGTAAAGAGAAACGACATCCATCATTACTTTAAGACATGAAGTGTCTTTTTTTCAATTTATAAAACTAAAGAAAAAAAACCCATTGAATTAGGCGTATCTAGACTTTTGACTAGTAGTGTATGCATGAATTGTGAAGATGTCGAGGAGGAATGTCGGTTCATCAGTGAATGTGTTTTGATCATGTGTTATAGAATATAAGATTGCATTGTTCTGTCATTTTTTCAGGCAGGATAAAGAGTCATGGATACGTTCAAAATATGTGGAGAAAAAATTCATCCACAAGCTTCCTGAAACTGGGCGTGGGACACCACTGCGTCGCTCCAGTGCACGCCGTCATCGAGCAACAACACAGGACAAGCTAAACCAACGTCCTCCCCTCAAACCCAAACCCAACAGGGCCACCCTGGCACGGAACACAGGTTAGACATCTCACACACACACTTCACATGTGAATATAAATACATTTTGTTTTTTTATATAAAATAGTTGCAGATAGATAAATACACTACTGTTGGCTGTTTACTGCATGCATCCCAGCTTGTGTCTCACACAAATTAAGTGAATAAATTTCATTTGATGTTTTCTGCAGGCCTGACCCCAACTGAAATCATGAACAGTACTGGCTCTCACAAAGGTGTGTGTGTGTGTGTGTGTGTGTGTGTGTGTGTGTGTGTGTGTCTCTCTCTAACCATTCACACATCTATATATTTGCATTCAACAAATTTTATTTATTTTGTGTAATATTTATTAATTTATTATTGCTCTATATGTAAACCGAATCATCTGGTTTGGCATTTGTAATGATTTAGCCATGACTGCTACACACAACTTCAGAACAAGACCAGAACAAATTAAGTTCAAGTTATGACTAAGATGACTTTTGATTAGTTTTAAACCTTATTATTATTATTATTATTATTATTATTATTATAAATCTTTTAAATGTCCCAATAGATAGTTTAACAATTATTAGACTTGTGATGAGTATGACTATATGCTGCTCTCAGAATATTATAATAAAATTATAAGATTTTCCCCTTTTCATTTAAACAGGCAATTCTGGAATATGGGCTCTCACAAGAACTTGTGTAATTTCATCCAAACTATGCACTATTTGCAAGCTTGCAAATTTTGTTCTACTTTTTCAAAATAGCCATAGAAATATTGAGTGCCAGAAAAATATGCACTCTAAGACTTTTCTCAAATAAAAACACTACGTGTGTAGCTTTTATGTTCATATTTCATGCACACCTAACCAAAGAGGGGTATGTATGTGTGTGTGTGTGTGTGTGTGTGTGTATATATATATATATATATATATATATATATATATATATATATATATATATATATATAATATAAAAAATATAATACACACACACACGCGAAATACATACATACATACATACATACACCCATGCACTCAACATTTACATAATGATGTTCCAAAAACTTTATCGGACTTCCTGTCTAAACTCCCTCCTATTCTGTCTGTGTGCGTGTGTGCAGATGAGGAAGAAGAGGAGGACTGGAGTGGTCTTCACCCTGGTGCTTTGCTCTACCGTTCTGCAGCACTTCAGCATTTCCCTGTTATGGCTGATGCGCTCGCTCATGGAGCTGATGTTAACTGGGTTAATGCAGCCGAGGAAAGCAAAACGCCACTTATACAGGCTGCGACCGTGGTGAGTGTGTATGTATGTGGGAGCAAGTGTTCAAAAGAATGTTTGCAAGCGTGTGTAGTTTGTGGTGTCAGCATCATGAGCAGAGCAGAAAGGGCATAATGTGGGCTGTGAAAATGTGGTGTGACAGGAAACAGCACTGACATTTTGACCAGTGTGAAAGTGCACAGTGTGGTGTAGGCTGTTTTGGGTCTGTTTAACATAAACACACATTTGCATGTAAACCTGTAAGCAGGGATGAGAATTTTCCGCCGATTGGCGGATTTCCGACTTTTTCAGACCAAAATGATCGTTTTTGAGATTGATGTAAATCCATTGAATTTTTTTTTTTTTGGGTGGGGGTGGGGGTATGATTAACGATCTGTGGTCACCTTATAACGCAGACATCCCAAGTGTCCCGGAAGTTCCGGGAGTCTCCTGCATATTGATAGAAGCGAGCAAGAGCGTGCGTGCGCAACATTAAGGTCTGCATCACGCATCTTAGAATGTGTGCGCGCGAGGGAGACTGTGTGCAGTGTTGCCAGATACTGCTGACGTTTTCCAGCCCAAAATATGTTCAAAACCCCCCAAAATGCGCTTAAAACCACCCAATCTGGCAACACTGCCTGTGTGCCTGTTCATGTAGCGCATGCCAGACAAAGAGCATCTTGATTGGGTTACTCAGCAAAATAAGCCAATCAGCTTTCAGTGTGGGTGGGCTTTTATCTCTTTTCTCGAGGACCGGAGTTTTCAGTTGTATTGAGTCAGTGCAGCCTACAGGATCGGCATGGCAGAGAGAGAGCGCGCGCCCCAAAAAATATATATCAGTTTCATGTCATATATAAGTGTGTATCTTTTTATAAATGGGGTTAGCTTATCTAATGTAGCATGCAGCCGCCATCTTGGGGGGCAAACAAAACGGACCATCACCACTACCGGCTACGTTATCTCGGACGAATTTATGAAGTTATATAGTCAGTTTTCTAAAATAAAGATAATGTCGGCAAAATCAAGCAAACAGAAGTATATAGATACATTAGACGACATCTCACGACAACGGTATGCAGACAAACTGGCCTTGATTGGGGGAATTGACCCCTATGAAGTGGACAAAGATGCATTTTCAAGTGACTATGCAGGGCTGCCAAAGCCTGAAAGTGCCAAAGCCTGCTCCAAAGCCTGAAACTGACTGCATCAAACTTTCAAGGCTGTCTGATATATACAACTTTATATATTCACAGCGCACCTTTTGGCGGATGCCGCCTGAATCGCGCAGATTCGATTTTTTTTTTTTTTAGGGGGGGCGTTGGAGTGTCTGATTATAATTTCAAAGTAAATTCTGTATTAAAATTACTAAATAAGCAAATCCGTTACAGTCCATGAAACAGGAAGTATAAGGATGAGAAAAAAACAGTTTAAATCGGGAAGCTGCGCACATTTGCGCAGTCCTGCACACCGCTCGGGCTGCGCAAATGTGCGCAGCTTCCCGATTTAAACTGTTTTTTTTCTCATCCTTATACTTCCTGTTTCATGGACTGTAACAGATTTGCTTATTTAGTAATTTTAATACAGAATTTACTTTGAAATTATAATCAGACACTCCAACGCCCCCCCTAAAAAAAAAAAAAACGGATCTGCGCGATTCAGGCGGCATCCGCCAAAAGGCGCGCTGTTTGCATCCCAAACACAAATCAAATCATACAGAATAGACCTAAAATGTTTTTCAAAAATGACCCTTGCATGAGTGAAGTGACAAGTTTCAAATAGAAACGTGACAAACGAGCGATATTAAGTGTACATTACAATGTAAACGTACACTCAGCGGTTCCAGTTAGGCATTCTCCAGAGAGTGTTCACATGATGTTTTGGTTTCCAAAAACAAACTTAAACACAATTGATTTGTTTATTTAAACAACTTACCACTTATAAAATGATCGGAGCAGACTTTGTTGTGTTTGGAAGGCTGATAATCCTTGCCGTTGATTCTCGCAAGCCATAGATTTCTCCTTTGTATGCTGAGTTTCTTTGTTTGCTCGCCTTCGTGCTCCCGTACAGTGGGAATTCCATAAAAGCTCCGCTTGACTTCATCATCTGACCTATTACGATAGCCGTGAATACAAGTGTGCACCATTGCTAGCTTTAAATAGTAGTAATGTAACTATAAATGTAAATAATATATAAATGAATGTAACTCGTGCGCTACAATGTGTGCTCAGTGACCCGTACGGTAAGCTAGCCCTCCAAGATGGCCGCCATCAGGGAATCCCCGACTCTGTGACGTCATGTGAAAACTATCTATTGAATTGCTGGCATGTGCTGTGCAGGAGCGTCTGCCCAAATTTTTTAGGCCGAGATGAACTTAGTTTTTGATTTTAAAAAAATTTCCAATATGTAATGCCCATTGTACATGCCTGTTCTTTAATTCAAAATCACCATCTCGATCTTCAGATTGACCATATGGTATCTGTATTACATTACACAACATCCTGTCCAGATAAATCCTAGTTAGTACACACAACAGTTGAAAGGGAAGTGATGAGTGATGTTGAATGTTGCCTGCTTAATACGCAAGACCTCCTGCTACCATGATAACATCAGAAGAAAGCTTAAGAGAATTATATGATAGAACTTTTTTTCTGGTTTGCACTTCATTTTAAAGGATTAGAGTATTCAAAGACATGAATAGCTAAAATGCAGAAATATAATACTGTAGAGCTCGTTTATATTAAAAGGTGCATTGATTTTTTTTTTTTTTTTTTTTTAAATCATCAAATGTGAATTGATTAAAAACAAGTCTCTTGTACCATATTAATCATTTTCACCTGGTAGTCCACCAAGAAGGGGAATTTATTTCCAAATAAATTGCAACTTTTTGCTGATAAAATTAATGGTTTTGGGGTAAAAAAAAAAAATAGCCAAAAATCATTAGCCCCATGCCCCCCCTGGGCCACGCCTCGCTTTTTTCAGACTTTTAAAATATTTTTCATTCTCCTCCCTGATTTATGGGTCTATTGTTCCAAAACCTAAAAGGTTGCACTGAACATGCTGAAAAAGTCAAACAAGGTGGGATATGATATTTAAGAAAAAACACTTGTCATGATACAAAAGTTTCAGTTGATGGCATGTTGAATTGGGATATCAACTTCGAGAAAAATACATATATTTCATTGCTAAAATTAATGGGTTTTGGGTGTTTAAATCGCCAAAATCCATCAGCTTCGCCCCCTGGTCCCTCACCGAGACGTTGCCCCTGGACCCCACTGGGGACCTGCGGCTACCCCCCACGCCCCGCTACCTTTCAGATTTTTTTCCTCAACATGCACTCTCATCCCTGTGTAATATTAATTGGGTTATAAGGAGACTTTAAGGGCATTGATGTATCCTTGTCTCTGCAGAATTCTCTGGCAGCCTGTGAGTTCTTACTGCAGAATGGTGCAAATGTTAACCAGGCCGACGCGAATGGAAGAGGGCCCTTACACCATGCTACTATACTGGGACATACAGGGTACATACTCCTTATATACACAATACAAAACATTTGGTTTACCTAACTAATGTAACTAACCAAAAAGATCATTAATTTAGTTTCAACAATGCAGTTGTTATATCAATTTACACTGTGTGTGTGTGTGTTTTGTCAGGCTGGTGTGTTTGTTTCTGAAAAGAGGAGCCGACTACAACAAAAAGGACATCGGCCAGAAAGACCCGATTACCATAGCTGTAGAGAGTGCCAATGCTGATATTGTTACACTGTGAGTCAAGGGGAGAGGGGTATGAGACGAAAAATAAATACATTCAGGAAGTTTAATTATAATGCTTTCGTCTTGTAAAAAAGTATTGTGGTTATTAAATATCCACTTCTGTTAAATTCCCCATTTTTCAAATTTCCTTAACATTTGCAAATGAGGGCTCTCACTCCATAATGACCGTATGAATCTTGGAGGTACGGTACTACACGTGAATGTGGGTTTTTTTTTTTTGAGCTGTAAACTAAATTTACGAGCATACAGTGATGAAACACAGATGCTGGGGTTATTATTGACAAACTTACCATTTTTATAAAGGTCTGGATTTTATGGCTTGAAAATCCTACTGGTTTAAATCCTTCTGAACCTTACAAGGCCAATGCTGACGTAGAGTCAACTATTTGGTACTTCTCTACATCGTGTATGTGTGTGTTAATACTCTCTCTAATCAGGTGTGGACACCATGTCCCCTAGCCCTGCCCTTGAGTTAGTCTGTGAAATTGTGTCCATTTTCAAGTATATGCTGATTGAGGTTATGTCCACATTTAATACATTTTAGTTTAAAAATGCATCACCTTTTTTTTTTTTTAAACTGCATTTGTGCCTGGTGTCCACATTACTCTAGAGTTTTTGAGCCCCAAAATGGAGACCTCTGGAAACACTGCAGGCCTCCTTTTAGTTTGAAAACTCTAGGATAGTGTTTGTGTAAACGGGCAACACCCATGTTCACTTCCTGATTGGGTCTTATCTGTCATGACGTATCCTTCCTTAATTCATCACACTCCTATTGCGTGATCCTTTTCCGGAAGAAAACAAATGGCATCAGCTGTTTACATGGCGCACACATGCCCAGTGTGTGTGAAATGGTCATTTGATGTGCGGTTTCGGGCATGTTAGCATGGACGTAGATTATTTCTGATGCAGAGCTAAAATGCTCATCTGGACTGAAATTGATTTAATTATAAAAATGCTGTTAAAACTAAAACATAGCCTGAGACTTCTCATTCACAGGAGTTTATGCTATTTCCCCCCCATAACCCTCCTCCTCAGCCCCTTGCTCACTTTTTCAAAATTATGCCGTGCATGGAGTCCGGCTCAGAGCTGGGGGTGAATTTACACTTGAATCACCTAGGAACATAAATTCAGTCAAAGCATGACATTACAAACTTGGGGGAAGTTTAAAGCGGCAAAAGTTTGGAGAGTGAATGGGTATAAACAATGACTGACTGAATATCTCTTTCCTTTTCTCCACAGCCTCCGAATAGCCAAGATGAACAAAGAGATGCGAGAGATGGACGGCTTCGCTCAATCAGGTCACTCTGAGGGGCTGGGTGGTGCTGGGGGAGGCGGGTCTGGGGCTGTAATTGGTCAGACTAAAAAAAGCTTTCAAGCCTTTAAAAACCATCTTAGTGGGTGGGGTCTGGGAGGGCAGAACGAATAGGTGGCACAATTTGTCACTATAATATAGGCATCCAAGTAATGTCATGCTGAAATGAAATTCTGTGGTTCTTCAGTGGATATGTGCAGGGGGCAGGGTTATGATGATAAAATACATAAACACTGATCAATTATGTTACAATATACTTTTCTAAAAGTATTGTGGGTATAATCAGTACTTTTATAACTCTGCTCTATTCCATTTGGCTGATTCTATATGATAGAACTTTATCGTATGTTTTTTCTAATTTCTGTGGCTGAGACATTGGCCCCATCCCCAACCAAAGCTGAGCTGATAAGCTCTTCCTTGTTTCCCCCCAAAGAAAAGGAAAAAAGAGACAAGGCAGATCTAATTTCAGCAGAATATTTGGTGCTGGGAGGGGTAAATGAAAAGTCTCCTAAATTGTTTTATTGCAAATTCAATTCCCTTTACAGCCAGCAGGGGGCTTTTAGACGTCACTGCTCCTTTAAAATCCAACTGTTAAGTATTTCCCATGAAATAATTTGTTCAAGGATGTAATCATTTTATCATATGACTGAAACCTTCAGATTTCTTTTCGTGGCATTACTAATTTGCCAACCTAAAAAGCATCGGAAATATCTTGAAGTATAACAAGATCATTTTGCCATATCTCCCAACCCTGTACAGTACATACAAAGTGGTAAAACTTGATACAAACCAATATAAACCCTTTAACAAAGAGCCCTTTACCAAGCTGACACTGTCTTACTATGAACTGAACGCACCAGAAAGTCACTATATTGTAGATTATCCTTCCACCAGCATAGAAAGCTACAGCGAACCTTTTGTTTTTGTGTAATATAAAGTGTTTATGTATAATTTAATGCCCTGTATAATTGTACATAGTCAGTATATGTAATTATGTACATTATGTATATTTCTTTAACTCTTAAAAGTTTTACATGCTGTTTGGAAGAGGGGAACACTGTGAGGAAAGGGATAATGTCACATAGTAATAAGCTGTTTCATGCTTCTAATGCACTTTTGGTGAAAAGCAATAGAGGAAAATGCTTAAGCATTGAGGACTGTCCTATTGGCATATGCTTGTTAAGCACTCACTGTGGTAAATATCTGCAGTTTTGCCGACTTCTTTTTGTTGCTGAGAAGCTTCATAAGGGCAGCTTGTCTCTGTCAGTGTCTCTGTGTAAATGTCTCTCGCTGTCTCTGTGCGTGTGTTTTGTGTTTGTCCTGAGATGGGCGGCCAAGCTTCCACTGCTTGCAGTGTGTCGTCTGCACTGCGTGTCACAGGTAATGGATCCTGCAAGCTGTTGTGCCTTTACTTCCTTTTCCACATTTCCTGCTCTTCTATTAAAGCTGAACTAATAATACATTGACGTGATGCTAATATTAGATGCCTCTAGATTGGCTGATACCTGAGACTGACACGATACTGATATCAGGTGTTAAGAAACCTGCACCAGTGCGCTGATGATTCCGATCCAATATCAATCCAGGATTTTAGACCAGTGTTGTCCAATAATGATACTCAATCTCCGATCAGTACATCCCTAAGCAGCACTTTGTCCCACTCGCTGTATGTCGCATGTTGCTTTTAGTCTTTCCATTGTTTCACAATTTTAGGAGAGAAGGAAAATGAAATTAAAGATGCACCTGTTGCAGTGTAAATCCCTGGTTTTACTTTAGAAATGCTGCTTTTTTTTTTTAAATACTAACATTTTAATACAACATCTGTTGTATTAAAGAGCCTGTTGAATGGATCTGTGTCTGTCTGTTTGTGTCTCTACTTGCATGCATGTTTTTGCAGTCCTTTTCATTTTTGTGCCATTGACATACTGCCATAACAATCACTAACGGAATACTTTATTAAGAAAAGCTAGAGATCAATTCTGCTGTCTTGTGTACTGGTGGAGTATTTTACAAGAAGCTGTGGAGTATCAGGTGTGCAAAATATAAAGCACACGGTCAATTGGATGAAATAAGGAAGGAAGCAGTGTACATTAATGTACTGTTCTATTGCCAGAACTAGAGTGGAAAAGCCTACACTTAACCTGACATTAGAAAAACGTATTGCAAACGTTCATTAAAAATTTGATCCAGTACCAGTTGTTCATAGATTTTTCCATGTTGTGACTATTTTCTACATTGTAGACCAATACTGAAGACATCAAAACTATGAAATAACATCTGGAACAAGTATGGAATTGTGTGGTAAACAAAAGTGTTTTAAAAAAAAAAAACAACGATGTTTCATATTTTAGATTCTTCAAAGTAGTAGCCAGCGTTTACCTTGACGCTTTGTACACTATTGGCATTATCTTAACCAGCTTCATGAGGTAGTCACCTGGAATGCTTTTCAATTAACAAGTGTGCCTCGTCAAAAGTTAATTGGTGCAATTTTTTGCCGCCTTAATGCGTTTGAGATCAAACAGTAAATAGCCCTATTCCACAGCTGTAGTAATCATATGTCAAGAACCGCTCAGCTAAGTAAACAGAAATGACATCCATCATTAATTTAAGATATGAAGTGTCTTTTAATTAATAAAAGTAAAGACAAGACATTGAAGTAGGTGTGTCCAAACTTTTGACTGGTACTGTATATAAAATTGTGGAAATGATTTGTCATTAATTCAACCCCTTCTCTTTTTCACTCCATCCCTTCTCACTGTCACTCTGCAGGTGATGAGACCTATCAGGATATCTTTAGGGATTTCTCCCAAATGGCTTCCAACAACCCTGAGAAGCTGAAACGTCGTAGTGCTGATATTAAAAGCCCATAGCCAGCAGGTGCAAGGTTGTACCTGTTTATCTCGCTATCCTTTAATATACAGACATGGGCTGGAAGATTTAGTGTTACTTCACAAGTGTGCCGCCGCCTCCCCCAATCAAACTGGCTGCGACACCGGAAGAGGATTCAGTTCGGAATCTGTAATCTATGGCATGTTTTCACCCTTGACCTTTGAACCTGAGCCCCATTAGGTCTCTAGGCCATAATGAGCAGCTCATTTCAGTTTAAGTGTTGCTGTGCCACTGCACTGCTTTGTTTTATCTTTGCTTTTTGATCACCAGTGTTTTCTTTATCCACACTGATATCAACACTGTGTAAAAGACTGCATGAAGGCAGTCAACCCTTGATTGTCTCAAATTATTCTGATCATGGTTTCTAGTCATATTCATGAATTTTTTTTTTTTTAAATTAAGGTAATACAGAACATTTCTATTGTATGTTTTGAGAGATATCTGATATCCCTCAGTTTCACAGTATGAATTATATTTCAGTCTGAGCAGTTTGTTTTAATCCACCTTCTCGGGAAACAGCTTCTTGTCCAAACCATGCATGTCATAGATAAACTGTTAATTTCCTGCAAGTGTTTATGTTCATGACCAAATTTACTTTTCTAATTTTTTTTTTTTGTTCTGTAAGCATTATCTATGCATATCTTGTTTAAAAAAATATATATATGCTTTTCCCAGAGAAACAGCAGAAAAATAAAAATGCTTGCTAGTGTCTTTTCACTCAGAGATGTAGCAGTGATAATGTACCAGAGTATAAGTGATTACTGTAATCAGAGTAATATCACTGCTATCCCCCTGAAACAATACAAATAAATGCTTATCTATGAACCAAATTCCAAAAAAGTTGGGAAACTGTGTAAAACATAAACACAATATAATTTGCAAATCATGAAAGCTCTTATTTTATTGAAAATGATACAAAAACACCAGATATTGAAACTGAGATGTTTTTGCTTTTTATGAAAAATATATTAATTTTGAATATGATGCCAGCAGGATATTTCAAAAAGGTTGGGACAGGGCATGTTTACCACTGTATTGCATCACCCTTTACTTTTAACAACGGTCTGTAAACATTTGGGAACCAAGGAGACCACTTGCTGTAGTTTTGAAAGAGAAATGTTGTCCCATTCTTGCCTGATATACAATTTCATTTCTCATCAGTTCAGGATCTCCTCTGTTGTATTTCGTGTGTCATGATGCACCAAATGTTTTCAGTGGGAGACAGGTCTGGACTGCAGGCAGGCCAGTTTAGCACCTGGGCTCTTACTATGGAGCCATGCATTTGTAATGCGTGTAGAAAGTGGTTTGGCATTATCTTGCTGAAATAACCAAGGTCATACCTGAAAAAAATGTCTGGATGGCAGCATATTGTTCCAAAACCTGTATATATCATTCTGCATTAATGGTGCCTTCCCATATGTGCACTAATGCACCTCCATATCATCACAGATGCTGGCTTTGTTTAAATTCAGAATGAGTGTAGATTTTTCAAAAACAATATGATTTTCTCAGTTTCAACATTTGACACGTCTCTGTACAATTTTCAATGAAATATAGGGTTTCCATGGTTTGCAAATCATCTCTTTCTGTTCTATTATATTTCTTTCTATTTCTATTGCATTCTGTGCAGCATCCCAACTTTTTTAGAATCCATGATGTAGCTTTTTATTTAATCAAGTGTCTTAAGATATTTTAGAATAAACTTGAACATTAAAACAAATCTGAAAAAAATTAAAATTATGACTTAAAACATAACTGTGCACTTAAACTAAAAACACAAGTGTAATCATTATCTGAGAAAGGCAAAATCAGCAAATTGGTCATTTATGGTACATGATGTCATCAGACACTGACAAATCCGTTCAACTACAGTGGTGCTTGCAAGTTTGTGAACTCTTTTAGAATTTTCTATATTTCTGCATAAATATGACCTAAAACATCATCAGATTTTCACACAAGTCCTAAAAGTAGATAAAGAGAACCCAGTTAAACAAATGAGACAAAAATATTATACTTGGTCATTTATTTATTGAGGAAAATGATCCAATATTACATATCTGTGAGTGGCAAAAGTATGTGAACCTTTGCTTTCAGTATCTGGTGTGACCCCCTTGTGCAGCAATAACTGCAACTAAACGTTTCCAGTAACTGTTGATCAGTCCTGCACACCGGCTTGGAGGAATTTTAGCCCATTCCTCTGTACAGAACAGCTTCAACTCTGGGATGTCTTTGGTAGAACGACTTGTGTGCGTCGGATCATTGTCTTGCTGCATGACCCACCTTCTCTTGAGATTCAGTTCATGGACAGATGTCCTGATATTTTCCTTTAGAATTTGCTGGTATAATTCAGAATTCATTGTTCCATCAATGATGGCAAGCTGTCCTGGCCCAGATGCAGCAAAACGGGTCCAAACCACGATACTACCACCACCATGTTTCACAGATGGGATAAGGTTCTTATGCTGGAATGCAATGTTTTCCTTTCTCCAAACATAACGCTTCTCATTTAAACCAAAAAGTTCTATTTTTGTCTCACCCGTCCACAAAACTTTTTTTCCAATAGCCTTCTGGCTTGTCCACGTGATCTTTAGCAAACTGCAGACGAGCAGCAATGTTCTTTTTGGAGAGTAGTGGCTTTCTCCTTGCAACCCTGCCATGCACACCATTGTTGTTTAGCGTTCTTCTGATGGTGGACTCATGAACATTAACATTAGCCCAAGGGCGGGTGGTGCATAACGGCGACTGGGCGACGCACTGCCAAAACGAAAAAAAGTTTTTTTTTTTTTTTTTAAAAAACAAACTTTCACCAGTGCTGCTCTAGGCTGTTTTAATCTGTCTCTGGGTATCATTGTCCAATCAGGGTGGTCTTGCTTCTAGAGTACCGCCCCTTTTGGGGCGATTTCAGTCACGTTGAAAATCGCCCAAGAGTTCACTGATAGAGTCCCCTGTTAATATATTTTTTTTCTCCTAACTGACACTTCAATGCAATCTCTATGGGTTCCGGGGGGGCTTGCCCTAACGTGCTTACGTCACTGCGAAGCGCGGCAAAGTTCAGTGCAGTCCTTAAAAGAAGTTCCATTTAGTCAGCGATCAAATCGAGCTAAATTGGCAACAAAACAAGCTGGACCCCCTCGACCAAATCTAAACATAAAACAAATTTCGACAAAGGGGGGAAATCATCTACTCGAGGTTTTACTTCAACGTGGTACCAGCGCAAATCCTGGCTAGCTGGCTGCAAGGATGCCTCAGCAGTTTTCTGCTCCCCCTGCTTACTTTTCCACCCTGGAGGTGGCTCCACGGACAACACTGCTTGGACGGTCACTGGAGTTTCGGACATGCATCATTTGTCTGAGAAAATAAAAAAAACATGAGTCATCAAAGATTCACATGGGCAGCTGCCTGAAATTTTCGGCTTTTGGGAGAGTGAACATCGCTACACAACTGGATGAGGGCTACAGGCTAGCAGTTCGCCGCCACAACGATGAGGTGAGCAAGAACAGGCACATATTAAACCGGCTCATCCAATGCGTGAAATTTTGTGGAGTGTTTGAGTTAGCTCTACGAGGCAAAGACGAAACTGAGGGCTCCAGTCACCGTGGTGTTTTTCTGGGTTTGGTTGACTTCGTGACTCTCTCACACACAGTCACAGAATCCGTTCACTTTTGATGTTTTCAATGTGCATTTTTATATTTGCCACACTTTGCTCTGAGAGTTAGCACTTTGGTAATATCCTTGGTAAATACCAGTAATTGCAAGATCTAAAGATCCACTCATCTATTTATTCAACTGCTATTGTTATGTTAGCCAACTATTTACAATGTTTTGTTACAGTAAGTGCACTTTCCTGTTGTCCTTAAGTTGCACGGTCTGTAAAATCCTTGCTGGTCATGGAGTTTGAAGTACAAAATCTATTTACAGAACATTCTGTAGAACAGTACTTTCAAGATTGGCAAATATGTATTATTTTTGAAAAATATGGTTTCCTTTCTTATTTAGTTGTTGGACATATCTTTTATAAAGATATACTAAGTAACTTTAAAAATGCACAATGGAATTCAACACGATATCACTTTAGATCCATGCATATATTTGAAATTTATGATATTGTATGTAATGCACACACATCTTGAAACATCGATAAAGGACATTTATTGTCAAACTCAAGAATTAATTCACAATAAAAAAATTCAAAGTGACAGGTGGTCCATGTTCGGACCGTCATGCTGGAGATTCTGGGTCTGTGTCGTCCAGGGGTCTCAGCAGCAGTGACTGAGGGTGTCAGGAATCTGTCACGGAGGTGAGCTAGCCTGATGTGCTGATCCTGAACTGGCGTCGTGACTCGAGGCTGACCAGGGCGTGGACGATCCCTGGTGCTCCCTGTCTGTCTGTAACGCTGACTCAAACGGGAAATGGTCGAATGATGAACACCGAAGTGCCGGGCGACCTCTGTCTGTGTACTTCCGGCACGCAACAACCCGATGGCCTGTTCACGTTGATTTTGGCTTAGGCGTGGCATCTTCAATAATGACAATTTTCCCATCATTTCCCCCGGGTATTTATAGGCAAGATTGTGTGTGTACAGTGTATGCAAAATTTGTTTGAAAATTAAAGCCTGTCCATGTCATTGACTACCCGAGTCATATTGTACGTTATTGAGTACAACTCCCTTAAATTCTGATTTGGGCGGAACGAAGTTATTTTTCCATTGTGATATATTTCTTTTCTTCTTGAGATAAACTCAGTACGAATTCAGCAAGTTTTATCAATGTGCGTTTTTAAAGTTACTTAGTGTATCATTCACATCATACAATGTTGAAATAATGTGAATAGTGAATAGGGCGTAATTGGAATTGGTCATTGTGGAGCCAAACTATTCTTCGATTGTGAATGTTGTTTGCAACTTTACACCACAGCCTATAGCTTAGGTAGCTACAGGGAAAAGATTTCTGTAATGTGCTGCCATCTAGTGGACAGAAGTGGCATGGAACTGTGGTATGCAGAGAGAAAACAAAAAAAGAGTCAATAATGTCTGGCTACCTATAATGTACCTGTTGAATGAGTCACCTTATGACATTATTGGATAATTTGCCCCTCCTGAGAAATTTTTCAGGACCCGCCACTGCATTAGCCAATGTGAGAGAGGCCTTCAGTTGCTTAGAAGTTACCCTGGTGTCCTTTGTGACCTCGCCAACTATTACACGCCTTGCTCTTAGAGTGATCTTTGTTGGTTGACCACTCCTGGGGAGGGTAACAATGGTCTTGAATTTCCTCCATTTGTACACAATCTGTCCAACTGTGGATTGGTGGAGTCCAAACTCTTTAGAGATGGTTTTGTAACCTTTTCCAGCCTGATGAGCATCAACAATGCTTTTCCTGAGGTCCTCAGAAATCTCCTTTGTTCGTGCCTTGATACACTTCCACAAACATGTGTTGTGAAGATCAGACTTTGATAGATCCCTGTTCTTTAAATAAAACAGGGTGCCCACTCACACCTGATTGTCATCCCATTGATTGAAAACACCTGACTCTAATTTCACCTTCAAATTAACTGCTAATCCTAGAGGTTCACATATTTTTGTCACTCACAGAAATGTAATATTGGATCATTTTCCTCAATAAATAAATGACCAAGTAGAATATTTTGTCTCATTTGTTTAACTGGGTTCTCTTTATCTACTTTTAGGACTTGTGTGAAAATCTGATGATGTTTTAGGTCATATTAATGCAGAAATATAGAAAATTCTAAAGGGTTCACAAACTTTCAAGCACCACTGTATTTCAAACATCATCTGTATTCCATGCAACCCTGAGTTTCAGTGGCTCACACACAGCTACAAAAGCCTTTCATACTGGATTGTTGTAGGATGCACAACAGAATAGGACTCTGCTCTCATGACTGTTTTTTGACAGGGCATGTAGAATCAGGCTCCTGATCATCAAACTAAATAACCCTGTCTTTTTAATCACAGCCATTACATGGGTTACAAATGAATAGTATGACAGATATGATAGCAAAATGTAATGTGCAGGGCCTCGGAGACTAATACGGTAATTGAAAAGTAATCAGCTTAGCTGGGTCATTCAGCACACAAAGTTTAATTTGACAATTTCAGCAGATTTGTCACAGTGACCTCAGAGAAGCTGAAATAATGTTCAATGAGTAACTAACCTTGATCATCAACTGATGTAAAATACCAGTAACTAACATGTCTGGCTAAATAGGTACAAGTTTGATTCAAGGATCTAACAAAATTGTTCATCAATCCATCTGTGGAACTTTGAATAAGATCCCTATATAGCAAGAACTCCACCTGTTCCTCTCTAAATCATATCAATGGCCCAAAGAAATGTCTCACTGGTAAAAATGAACATTTAAGGACTCTCAGCTTTGCTTTATATGACCAAATATTTAGCACATACAGTAATTAAAAGAAATTGATATGGGCAGCATGGTGGTGTAAGTGGTTAGCACGATTGCCTCACAGCAAGAAGGTTCTGGGTTCGAGCCCAGTGGCCGGCGAAGGCCTTTCTGTGTGGAGTTTGCATGTTCTCCCCGTGTCTGCGTGGGTTTCCTCCGGGTGCTCCGGTTTCCCCCACAGTCCAAAGACATGCGGTTAGGTTAATATGGGACGGGCTTGGGCTGAGGTGCCCTTGAGTGAGGCACCGAACTCCCAACTGCTCCCCGGGCACTGTTAGCATGGCTGCCCACTGCTCTGGGTATGTGTGTGTGCTCATTGCTCATGTGCATGTGTGTGTTCACTGCTTCAGATGGGTTAAATGCAGAGAGGAAATTTCACAAGTGTGTGATGAATAAAGTTGTGCTTTCTAAAGTTAAATATAATTTACATTTAAATATCAAACATGGGCGGCACGGTGGTGTAGTGGTTAGTGCTGTCGCATCACAGCAAGAAGGTCCTGGGTTCGAGCCCCGGGGCCGGCGAGGGCCTTTCTGTGTGGAGTTTGCATGTTCTCCCCGTGTCCGCGTGGGTTTCCTCCGGGTGCTCCGGTTTCCCCCACAGTCCAAAGACATGCAGGTTAGGTTAACTGGTGACTCTAAATTGACCGTAGGTGTGAATGGTTGTCTGTGTCTATGTGTCAGTCCTGTGATGACCTGGCGACTTGTCCAGGGTGTACCCTGCCTTTCACCCGTAGTCAGCTGGGATAGGCTCCAGCTTGCCTGCGACCCTGTAGAAGGATAACGTGGCTAGAGATAATGAGATGAGATATCAAACATTTGTGTTTTCTGATGTATTTTGTGGAATAAAAAAAAGGTTTGAAAATTTTTGTGATTAGATTAGATTCACTTTATTCATCCCACATCGGGGAAATTAACGTGTTACAGTAGCAAGAAAAAGTCAAACAGATAACAAATAAAACTGAAATAAAAATTAGACCAACGAAGGATTAAATACAGAGGGCTATTTGCATCATCTGCCGTGAAATAGTATAGAAAAAAATTGCCTTATTGAGAGGCTCAGAAAAATTGCACATTACAGGTAGACTCTGTATATATCCACACATATATACATAATATTTATATATAAATATAATATATAAATATAAGTATGCATAAAAATAGTTTAAGACATATTATTGCACAAAATAATTGCATTGATGAGAGATGGCAGAGGTAGTAGTGGTGAAGTAGTGCAAATATAATGACAAACAGGTTATTGGTGCTACGTTACAAGTTGTGGGTGTTTTACAGTCTGACAGCAGCCGGTATGAATGACCTGTGGTACCTCTCCTTCTTACACTGTGGGTGTAGCAGTCTACTACTAAAAGAGCTGCTTAAAGCCCCCACAGCCTCATGTAGGGGGTGAGAGGGGTTATCCATGATTGAGGTCAGCTTGGCTAACATCCTCCTCTCACCCACCACCTCAATGGAGTCCAGAGGACAGTCCAAGACTGAGCCAGCCCTTCTGACCAGTTTATTAAGTTTCTTCCTGTCCCTCTCTGAACTTCCACAGCCCCAGCAGACCACAGCGTAGAAAATCGCTGATGCTACCACAGAGTCATAAAAAGTCCTAAGCAGTGTCCTGCACACACCAAAAGACCTCAGTCTTCTCAAGAGGTGGAGACGACTTTGGCCCTTCTTGTACAGGACATCTGTGTTGTTAGTCCAGTCCAGTTTGTTGTTGAGGTGAACACCCAGGTATTTGTACTCCTCCATGATCTCAATGTCCAAACCCTGGATGTTCACTGCTGCAATTTGGGAAACCGTCCTTCTGAAATCGATCACCACCTCCTTTGTCTTGCTGGCGTTGATGCGCAGGTGGTTCAGTTCGCACCAGGCGACAAAGTTGGTGATGACCTCTCTGTACTCCAGATCGTCCCCCTCTGACACACATCCAACGATGGCTGTATCATCAGAGAACTTCTGGAGGTGGCAACTGTCCGTGTTGTAGCTGAAGTCAGATGTGTAGAGTGTAAAGAGGAAAGGAGAGAGCACTGTACCCTGTGGAGCCCCTGTGCTGCAGACTACCACATCAGACACACAGTTGCGGAGTCTCACATACTGCGGTCTGTTAATGAGGTAGTCGATAATCCATGCAGCCAGGTGGCAGTCGACACCAGCTCCCTCCAGCTTCCCCCTAAGCAGTGATGGCTGGATTGTGTTGAAAGCACTGGAGAAGTCAAAGAACATGATTCTCACAGTGCTCCCAGTGCCCTCCAGGTGCAAAAGTGACCGGTGTAGCAGGTAAATGACAGCGTCATCCACACCAATGCCCGGTCAATATGCAAACTGCAGGGGGTCCATCTCGCTGTTCACCAGGTGTCGGAGGTGGGAGAGAACAATCCTCTCCATGATCTTCATGAGGTGAGACATTAAAGCTACTGGCTGAAAGTGGTTGGGCTCCCTGGGGTGCGCAGTCTTGGGAACTGGAACCACACATGATGTTTTCCACAGAAGTGGAACTTTCTCCAGACTGAGGCTCAGGTTGAAAATGTACAGAAGAATCCCACAGAGCTGATCTGCACAGTCCTTAAGCAGTCTGGAGTTGATACTGTGGTGTGTTATGGTCCTCGGGGCGTTTCGTACCAGAGGCGAGTTATGAACCTGTATGGTGTCCGGTAAAGTTCAGTTCAGTAAATATGCCTGCCGGCTAAAGACATGCTGTTGTCCGAGTCTTCCATGAATGGTCTACAAATTACTACATGGTGTCAGAAGTGGGATACTCTTCAACGTTATGCTGCATTCCCAGTGAGTGAACTAACATCACAAAAACAACGCCACAGAGAAGATTAATCAGCGAGTCGTATTCTCAATGTCCAACATGGAGGGAGAACGCGCGGGAGGCTCCGCAGCAGCTAGCAACATTGGAGAGGTGTTTCGCATAAGCCCGCCAGAAAAGTTTGACTGCCGAGATATTCAAAACTGGCCCAAATGGATCCGACGATTCGAGAGGTACAGGGTTGCATCGGGGTTGGATAAAAGGGAAGAGGCTTTTCAAGTGAATACATTGATATATTCTATGGGAGATGAATCAGAGGATATCTTGAATGCGTCAGAGCTAACAGAGGGGGAAAAGTTGATCTACACAAAAGTTAAAGAGTGCTTTAACAAATATTTCATTGGAGAACACAATATAATTTTCGAAAGGGCAAAGTTTAACATGCGTAAACAAGAGCCTGGAGAAACAGCTGAGAGCTTTATCACCGCGGTTCACAAACAGGCGGATTATTGCAAGTTTGGGGCTCTCAGAGATGAACTGGTACGCGATCGCATAGTTGTCAGCATAAGAGACGTCAGACTCTCCGAGAAATTGCAGATGGATGCAGAGCTGACCCTGACTAAAGCTGTAAACCACATCAGACAGAGTGAAACTGTGAAACAACAACAGGTGTTGCTGCATGGTGCGAGTGGCCCAGCACCCAGTAGTGAGCCTAGTGAAGAGATGCATGCGCTTTCGCTTGCACGTAAGAAAGAGGGTAGTGCACAACAGAGACCTAAACAGAACAAGTATGCAACGTCTGTTTGTCATAAATGTGGGAGGTTGCCGTCACACAATTGGAAAGACTGTCCTGCCAAAGAGGCTGAATGCAGGAAATGTCACAAACGAGGACACTTTGCAGCTGTCTGCAAGTCTAAGCAGCCTGTACACGAGATGGAAGAGGAACTATGTCAGGACAGCCTGTTCTTAGGTGAGGTGAAGTCAGACAGCACTGGCTGGTACTCAGATGTCAAACTGAATGGGGCAGTAGTTTCATTTAAACTAGATACAGGGGCAGCAGTGACAGCTATTCCTACCAGACTGTATAGCTACAGAAGAGACGGCCCTCTACTGCACACCCCCAAAAAACTGTATGGCCCAAATAATACCAGGCTGGCTGTGGTAGGGCAGATTCAATGCAGCCTTGAAAGCAAGGACAAAAATTCCACTCAGCCAGTATTTGTCATTGAAACTTGGCCAGGCCACTGCTGGGCTTACCAGCACTTACAGCACTACAGCTTGTTGAATGAATGGAGGAAATTGACACACTGGATGAGAATGGTGACCCAGAGAAGACATTCAAAAATAAATTCCCAAAGGTGTTTACTGGATTAGGGAGACTGGAAGGTGATTACCATATCCGCCTGAGAGAAGATGCTGTCCCCTATGCCCTTACAACTCCTCGCCGTGTGCCAATACCCTTAACTGAAAAGGTCAAAGAAGAACTGAAAAGAATGGAGGAAATGGGGGTCATCTCCAGGATTGAGAAACCCACGGAGTGGTGTGCGGGGATAGTAGTAGTCCCAAAACCCAATGGAAAAATTAGACTTTGTGTTGACCTCACCAAGCTCAATGAAAGTGTGTGCAGAGAAAGGCACATCTTGCCTTCAGTGGACCAGTCATTGGCACAGTTGAATGGTGCACGATTTTTCACGAAACTGGATGCACGTAGTGGTTTTTGGCAGATACCATTAGCACAAGAAAGTAGGGAACTAACAACATTTATTACTCCCTTTGGCCGTTTCTGTTTCAATGTGCTACCCTTTGGGATAAACTCTGGGCCAGAACATTTTCAAAGACGCATGTCCCAGCTCTTAGCCGGTCTTAGAGGTGTTATATGCCATGCAGATGATGTCCTCATATGTGGAGAGAATAAAGCAGAGCATGATGAGTGGCTCACAGCTGTGCTGACACGACTTCAAGAGGCAGGACTAACACTTAATGAGAAATGTACCTTTGCACAGTCGGAGGTTCTTTTTGTGGGACATAAAGTCAGTGCAGCAGGCATTGAACCTGACCCTGAGAAAATAAGAGCCATTACAGACATGCCTGTCCCACAGAACACAGCAGACGTTAGGCGTTTTTTGGGGATGGTGACATATGTTTCAAAATTCATTCCTCAATTTGCAGATTCTTCCAAACCGCTCAGAGATCTGCTGGTAAAGGACAATGATTGGACCTGGAGTCATATGCAGCAGATGGCTTTTGACAAGCTCAAGAATGAGCTGGCATCACCAACGGTCTTGGCTCAATACAGACCACAAGCCAAGACAAAGGTGTCGGCGGATGCATCGTCCTTTGGCCTTGGGGCAGTCTTAATGCAGAGACAGGAAAACATGCAGTGGTGTCCAGTCGCCTACATTTCCCGGAGCCTTTCTGGAACAGAGCAACGCTATGCCCAGGTTGAAAAGGAGGCATTGGCCATCACCTGGGCCTGTGAGAGGCTGAGTTCATATCTCATCGGACTACAGTTCACAATAGAAACCGACCATAAACCCCTCCTCGCACTGTTAGGGACAAAAGCACTGGATGACTTACCTCCCAGGATTCAGCGATTCCACCTTCGATTGCTTAGGTTTACATACAACATAGTACATGTACCTGGAAAGACCCTCATCACAGCAGATGCACTGTCCAGGGCTCCGATAAGGCGTCCACTGACAGCGGAAGAAACACAGATGGAAGGGGAAGTACAGGTTTTCATTAACACAGTACATGATCACTTACCTGCATCTCAGTCCAAACTCCAACAGATAGCTGAACATCATCAGCAGGACGTCATCTGCAGTCAGCTGATCCTACAGTGCAAAAGAGGTTGGCCATGACAAGAGGAGCTGCCCCAGCAACTGAAGCCTTATTGGGTCCACCAAGGTGAGTTACACATGAATGGTGATCTTTTGATGAAAGGACAACTTATTGTTATACCAGAGACATTGCAAAATGAAATGCTTGCCCGACTACACGAGGGACATATGGGGATATCCAAATGCAGGCTGAGGGCTCAGCAGTCTGTGTGGTGGTTAGGCCTGAGTGCTCAGATCACAAAAGTTGTGGCCCAGTGTGAGATATGTGCTAAACATCAACACCTACACCCAGAGCTGATGATGCCCTCAGAGCTGCCTAAGTGACCTTGGCAGAAAGTTGGGGCAGATATGTTTTACTGGCAAAATGATTCTTATTTACTGGTAGTAGACTACTATTCACGATATATTGAAATAATGAAGACACCTATAACTACGTCAGCAGGGGTAATTAATGGCCTGAAATCTATTTTTGCTAGACATGGGGTGCCTGAAATACTGATAACAGATAATGGACCTCAGTTTTCTTCTAGCTCTTTCTCCTCTTTTGCCACAGATTATGACTTCAGACATGTCACCAGCAGCCCATACTTCACCCAGAGCAACGGGGAGGCAGAGAGGGCTGTTAAAACAGTCAAAAGCCTCTTGAAGAAGAACACAGACCCGTACAAAGCCCTGTTGGCATACCAGGTCACACCGCTGCATCAAGGCCCTTCACCCGCTGAACTCCTAATGGGCAGAAGGCTGCGCTCACCCTTGCCGGTCTCACCTGGTCAACTTAAACCACAATGGCCAAACCAAAAGAAATTTGCAGACAAGGACAAACAGTTGAAACATGCACAGACACTGGCCTATAACAAAAGACATAGAGCAGGGGTCAGACCAGAGCTAAAAGCAGGTCAGCGGGTCTGGATTACCAACACCCAGGAGGCTGCTACGGTGCTGAGAGAAGCAGACACTCCTCGTTCCTACGTGGTGGAGACCTATTCAGAAGAGGTGAGGAGAAACAAGGCACACCTCAGACCCTTACCGGATATACAAACCCCTACACAGACTGTGGGGGACACAGAACAGGCAGCAGGGCCAGAAGAGAGGGAGGGAGAGAAGGTGGAAAGGGCTCATCCAAGGAGGGAGGTGAAGGCACCAGCGTGGCTTAAAGACTATGTACAGTAAGATAGAATAATTGAAAAGGGCTTGAAATGTTGACTATGTACAGTAAGATAGAATAATTGAAAAGGGCTTGAAATGTTATTTTGTTTTTTTTAGTAGTCATGTTTTAAGTGTCGGACTATATGCCTTTTAGTTAGGTAGTCCATGTCTTTTCGTTTATGATTTTATCACTACTTTGGGGAAGGGGAGATGTGGTGTGTTATGGTCCTCGGGGCGTTCCGTACCAGAGGCGAGTTATGAACCTGTATGGTGTCCGGTAAAGTTCAGTTCAGTAAATATGCCTGCCGGCTAAAGACATGCTGTTGTCCGAGTCTTCCATGAATGGTCTACAAATTACTACAGATACCATCAGGGCCAGCAGCTTTCCTTGTCTTGATCCTCCTCAGCTCCTTCAACACCTGATCAGCTGTTATGGAGAGGCGAGGGGTGTAGCCGAGGTGTGACTCCTGTAGAGTGAGGTTGGGGGTGGAGTGTGTGGATTGGTCTGGCAGGGAGCGGAGGGGGGTGATGTGGTGTGAGGAGGGAGCTGTTGGTGTCAGAGGTATTATGAGGGGAGAGGGGTGGTGGTGGAGTGATAACACAGACAGGTCAGGACTATGGTGAGTGGGGGAGGGTGGGGTGGCACAGTCAAATCTGTTGAAAAGAGATTCAACTCATTTGCCCAGTCCTGGCCCCCAGATACAGGGCCCCTCCCGCTGTCCTTTGTGTGGCCAGAGATGGTTTTCAGGCCTCTCCATACGTCTCCGGTGTTGCTCCCTTTGAGGCGCTCCTCCAGCTTCCTCCTGTAGCTGTCCTTGCCTCTCCTTATCCCCCTCTTCAGCTCCCTCTGCACTCTTCTCATCTCCTCCTTGTTGCCAGATTTAAAAAACCCTCTTCTTCTCATTTAATAGGGCTTTTAGTTCAGAGGTCACCCAGGGTTTATTGTTGGGAAAACACTGTACCTTCCTGACTGGCACAGTGTTTTCAACACAGAAATTAATGTAATCCGTGATGCAGGTTGTCAGGCTATCAATGTCATCCCTGTGAGGTTCACACAACACATCCCAGTCCGTGGTGTCAAAGCAGTCCCTCAGTGCCATACTGGTCTCCTCAGACAAGCTCCTTACATACCTCTTGGTGGGTGGTTGTTTATTCACCATAGGTATGTATGTAGGGGACAAGTGAACCAGATTGTGGTCAGAATGGCCCAGCGGGGGGAGGGGTGATGAACTATATGCGTCCTTCGTGTTCACATACATTAAATCCAAAGTTCTATTGTCTCTGGTATGGCATTTCACATACTGAGTGAAGGTTGGGAGAGTGGAGGACAGGGAAGCATGATTGAAGTCACCGGAGATTAGTAGCAGGGACTGGGGGTGCGATGTCTGAAGCTTTGACACTGTAGTGTGTAAGAGCTCACAGGCTGCAGCAGCATCGGCCTCCGGGGGGATGTACACAGTTATTGCGATAACGTGCGAGAATTCCCTTGGGAGGTAATATGGCCGAATGCTAACCGCTAGCAGTTCAATGTTCTTACTGCAATACTGCTCCTTTACCCTGATGTGCCCCGGGTTACACCATCTGTCATTCACAAACAATTTAAATATCCTGAAAAGCCCATCGGGGTGGCACGGTGGTGTAGTGGTTAGCGCTGTCGTCTCACAGCAAGAAGGTCCGGGTTCGAGCCCCGTGGCCGACGAGGGCCTTTCTGTGCGGAGTTTGCATGTTCTCCCTGTGTCTGCGTGGGTTTCCTCCGGGTGCTCCGGTTTCCCCCACAGTCCAAAGACATGCAGGTTAGGCTAACTGGTGACTCTAAATTGACCGTAGGTGTGAATGTGAGTGTGAATGGTTGTCTGTGTCTATGTGTCAGCCCTGTGATGACCTGGCGACTTGTCCAGGGTGTACCCCGCCTTTCGCCCGTAGTCAGCTGGGATAGGCTCCAGCTTGCCTGCGACCCTGTAGAACAGGATAAAGTGGCTACAGATAATGAGATGAGATGAGATAATCCAACAGACCATAACATATGTCTGAGGCAAACAAATTTAGGCCACCATCTGGCCAAAGGACTAAAATACTGTACTTCATGTTAAAAGAAAGACAAAACCTAAAAAGAAAGAAAGAAAGAAAGACATGTTAAAGCTAGATGGCCTTTCGATTTCATAGAATTGGTGAAATTTAGTTCCCTCTGAAATTTGGTCATTGTGATGTATGTTTATTTCTGTAATATCTCACAAAATATCAGGCCATTCTGTGGCTGGGAAGTTATTTAATTTGAGGGGATTCCTGAGCAAATAATGCATATGAAATCACATACATGTCAAGTTATACGGTTTCCCCGTATTTTGTACGGGAAAATGCAATTTTTTGGTTAATACGGCGTACACTGATTTTCATACGGGAAAATTACATTTTGTATCAGAGATTTTTTCCGTTACTCCAATAATTTTCTTAGCATCCACCATTTATTTTTTCAAACACGCATGCCCAATGAAACGGAACTATTTTCGATTTACATGGTTTTATACTTGCACGTGGTTTTCTCGGTCATTTAAGTACATCGGCTCGGACTGCCCAGACTTCTGTGATGGCTGCAGAAGTTATGTTCTGCCAATTTCTCATGGAACACAACATCCCCCCGACTGTGGCAGACCATTTTTTGCAGCTAGCGAAAAAAAAGTTTCCCGATTCAAAGACTGCACAGGTAAGCATTTGTGTTTGTTTTTTTTTTTAAAGTTTTTACTGTTTGCATGTAGGAAAGCTTCCTCCGTTATCATGATAATTTAGGAAGGCGATACTGGGAGTCGCCATTTATACAACTGCAACTGTAGTTACCCGGCGATTTCTGGTTTCGCTTCCCTAAACATTTTAATTGCTGATAGGCATTATATGTAGACACAGATGACCAACACTCGTTACTACCATCAGTCGTCAGTAAACTGGAAAAGTATTGAATGAAGAGTAATGGTGGTAACAACCGTTGGTAACCTGTCTCTTAAATGTGTAGTAGGGGATGGAAGCAATTTAACACCATCTACATGTTTGCCGTGCTCTGATTTTCTTTTATTGACCAGGAAAATAATAGATGTATATTGGGGAAAGGTCTTCGATGTAAAAACTGCTCTGGGTGTTGCCAGGTTTCCAATGCTGAAACAACTTTTTACTGCTTTGCTGTGCCTCCCACAGAGCAATGCAGATAGTGAGAGGGCTTTTTCATTGGTTAGGAAAATTCATACTGAGGACAGAAAAAATCTGGCTGCAGACACATGAACTGCATATCTGCAAATTAAAATGAACTGTGATGAGGAGCTACAACTGCTACCCAAGCAGTGATATTATAGCTCGTGCCAAATCTGCAACATCTTCTCATCTCATCTCATCTCATTATCTCTAGCCGCTTTATCCTTCTACAGGGTCGCAGGCAAGCTGGAGCCTATCCCAGCTGACTATGGGCGAAAGGCGGGGTACACCCTGGACAAGTCGCCAGGTCATCACAGGGCTGACACATAGACACAGACAACCATTCACACCTACGGTCAATTTAGAGTCACCAGTTAACCTAACCTGCATGTCTTTGGACTGTGGGGGAAACCGGAGCACCCGGAGGAAACCCACGCGGACACGGGGAGAACATGCAAACTCCACACAGAAAGGCCCTCGCCGGCCCCGGGGCTCGAACTCAGGACCTTCTTGCTGTGAGGTGACAGCGCTAACCACTACACCACCGTGCCACCCTGCAACATCTTTGTACAACAAAAAACACTCCAAAAAGGAATAAGATTTAAATTCTTGTTATAAATTACTGGGAAGATTTTCAATTTAACGTCATAATTTATTAATACTTTCACTTATACTTGTTTACATAATATACTTGATGTGGTTCAGTCATCTTTAGTTGGATCAAACACTGCTTGTGGTGTCAACACTTTTTTCTCAAATGGAACTTTTACTAACCTTCATTTACTGTTTGACATGATTATATATAATTTATTACATGTAACCTACTATTTTAATTAACATACTTAGTGCTGCTGTTATATTTCAAGTAATTTTATTTGGCGCAATGGAATATTGTAGGTGATGTCAACACTTGTCATATAGAACTTTGTGTAATTTTTATGAACTATTTAATATTAATACATCTCATCTCATCTCATTATCTCTAGCCGCTTTATCCTTCTACAGGGTCGCAGGCAAGCTGGAGTCTATCCCAGCTGACTACGGGCAAAAGGCGGGGTTCACCCTGGACAAGTCGCCAGGTCATCACAGGGCTGACACATAGACACAGACAACCATTCACACTCACACCTACGGTCAATTTAGAGTCACCAGTCAACCTAACTGCATGTCTTTGGACTGTGGGGGAAACCGGAGCACCCGGAGGAAACCCACGTGGACATGGGGAGAACATGCAAACTCCACACAGAAAGGCCCTCGCCGGCCCCGGGGCTCGAACCCAGGACCTTCTTGCTGTGAGGCGACAGCGCTAACCACTACACCACCGTGCCGCCCCATATTAATACATTTTATTTGCAAAATTTACATCAATAATTCTGGTATTACTGATACAATGTATATTAAATAATTAAGTTTATAGTTCAGTCATTCTCTTTAGTAGATAATTGTTTACTTGACTGTACATATAGTCCTTTTTAATTCAGTTGTTTTCTCTGGGATCTAAAATTTATTTTTATTCAGTACATGCTTATTTGATCCCTTTAACTTGATGCAGTGTGATAAATATGCCTATTACAATAGGATTGTATAATGTGGAATAAAACAATCGGTGCTTTGGATTAAATACTGTAATTTTTTTTCTCGTGTATAAGGGCTCATGGGTGTTTGTAAGGGAAAGGTACAGATTTTGTAAGGGCATGGGTAACTAAAGGTTGACATGTATGAAATCACTCACTTATATTTTAAGTTCGTTTCTTAGACAAGGATATTTTTTTAAGCTTGTTACCTTGTTAACAGTTTCGGCGAGAATCTCCCGCCTTCTTCAGAAACAGTCAAGTAAACTGTAAAATGACTGTTTCTGAAGAAGGCGGGAGATTCTCGCCGAAACTGTTAACAAGGTAACAAGCTTAAAAAAATATCCTTGTCTAAGAAATGAACTTAAAATATATGTAATAGTTAGGCATAATGAACATCCACTACGAAATCACTCACTTCATGCAGTCAAGCAGACAAAGGAAGTCCATGTGCACATGTGTAGGTTTACCTTGACCGTGACCTGACAGTTGCATCATTTTGTTGCGAAACCAACAGCTGATCACACTGAGGTGCTCTCTGGCCGCCGATATTTATTAGTTTGGTCCTGCATTTCCTTTCCTTCATAACGTAAGGTCTTTTCTTCTCACTTTCTGTTACTGTAGTTGGTCTTTCACATTTCATTCGCACACTCACGTCCTCCATTTTTCTCTCCTGTTTCAGATTTGTATCCCACAATGCCTTGCACGAACAGGGAAAGCCCACCATGTGATGCATGATGTAGTATCTTGAATTGGGTCATGGTGACGCAGGAAAAAATAGCAGAGAATTTAGGGCTACGTGGCCCTAAATGTATTAATTGTTCTATTGGGAAAAACCTAATAAAATTGGAAGTCTGTGATTCAAATTCAGTAGCTTTTGGTCTACTAAAAAATAATTGGGTGTCAGGGAAAATTATTTTTATGACCTACACTTGAAAAATCTGAAAGGCAGTTTACCTTTAAAAGACACATTATCATAGACTAGGACTTTTAAAAGTATACTCTTTTTGGTAGCAAGCTACTGAAACCTGCAATGCTTCTTGGTGTTCTTCAAACATATACTCGTATATTTAATAAAAAAACCTTCTGCATGAATTAAAGTCTAGAAAGCTTCAATGAGGGCGGCACGGTGGTGTAGTGGTTAGTGCTGTCGCCTTACAGCAAGAAGGTCCGGGTTCGAGCCCCGTGGCCGGCGAGGGCCTTTCTGTGCGGAGTTTGCATGTTCTCCCTGTGTCTGCGTGGGCTTCCTCCGGGTGCTCCGGTTTCCCCCACAGTCCAAAGGCATGCAGGTTAGGTTAACTGGTGACTCTAAATTGACCGTAGGTGTGAGTGTGAATGGTTGTTTGTGTCTTTGTGTCAGCCCTGTGATGACCTGGCGACTTGTCCAGGGTGTACCCCGCCTCTCGCCCATAGTCAGCTGGGATAGACTCCAGCTTGCCCGCGACCCTGTACAGAATAAGTGGCTACAGATAATGGATGGATGGATATTTATCCTCTTTACAATGAAATATGGGCGGCACGGTGGTGTAGTGGTTAGCGCTGTCGCCTCACAGCAAGAAGGTCCAGGTTCGAGCCCCGTGGCCGGCGAGGGCCTTTCTGTGCCGAGTTTGCATGTTCTCCCCGTGTCCGCGTGGGTTTCCTCCGGGTGCTCCGGTTTCCCCCACAGTCCAAAGACATGCAGGTTAGGTTAACTGGTGACTCTAAATTGACCGTAGGTGTGAATGTGAGTGTGAATGGTTGTCTGTGTCTATGTGTCAGCCCTGTGATGACCTGGCGACTTGTCCAGGGTGTACCCCGCCTTTCGCCCGTAGTCAGCTGGGATAGGCGCCAGCTTGCCTGCGACCCTGTAGAACAGGATAAAGAGGCTAGAGATAATGAGATGAGATGAGACAATGAAATATTGAAATTGAATTGGGGTTGTAGAATTTTATTTAATCAAAAGTGTCTAAAGATATTTTAGAATAAACTTTAACAATACAAAATCTAAAAAAAATTTTTTTTATTCAAATTCAGTTTATTTAAAACACAACTGTACACTTCCTAAAGAAACTTAAACTAAAAACACAAATCAAGTGTAATCAAGTATGTGCAATCCTAGAAAAACAAAAGTAGCAAATTGGTCCAAAGCAGAGGCACATGATGTCATCAGACAGAGACGAATCCATTCAACCATTTCAAACATTATCTGTACTCCATGCACTTTGATGTTTGTTCAAGGAAAACAGGTTAAAGTGACAAACACATGAACCGTTGTAATTCATTAGCTAGTAGTGCACACAGACACACAAATATCAATTATTAAACGAAAATTTAAAAACTTCAAATGATAATATACAGAATAATTTATCGAATAAGAACTTACAGCTGATTAAAAATGCTCCTGATTTGGCAACAGCAGCAAACATGCATATTGCATCAGAATCATTAGGGATGCTCATGAAAAAAAAATCCCCACTTTCATTGTTTTAAAGTCAGAGGTTTCCAGTACAATATGCCAGATTCAGCCATGTTTACTTTACTGATCATATATGAATGGTGTTTTGCAGTAGAGGAGCTAATGGCTACAGTAGATTAAGGCTCAAATGTTTATCTTCAAGAGTTCAAAACAAATCAAAAGTCTCATATTTAAAAAGCAGTAAGAGACCGACCTGGCTTTCAGCCTATTTCAGTGACTCACACAGCTACACAAGTCTCTTGCATTGTCTTAAAGGTGGGGTATGAGATTTTTTTCAGGAGTATTTTTTACCATATTGCTTGAAAAGCTCCTCACACCCATGTTGCAAGCAGTACAATAGAAGGTTTGACCCAAAAACGAAATATTTTAATCCAGTCTACAGTGTAAAATAAAGGAAAAACGCCATCCAATCATATCGAGGTACCACCTCAAAATGATTGGATACTGACACGTCAATCAGACTGAAGCCCGCGAGCAGCCCGGCCCTTCTGTGTGTGTGTGTGAGAGAGCGAGCGAGCAGCCCCTCCCCCAACCCGTGCGCTGTGAGCAGTGTGTCAGACAGAGCGCAGGATTTTCTCAGTGCGCTCCCTCCAAACAACAGTGATTTACACGAAAACGGAAGGAGATATTCACAAAATTCTTTCACAGTGAGTGTCACAAGGATCTCCTGAACACACTGATGTAATTTTTTTGTCTGTAGTGTAAAAAAAATGACACTAGAGTGAGTTAAAAACGAGTGACTTTTCTGCCAAGTTTATAATGGCAGTCTATGAGGCTGCACGGCTGTCCTCTCTTCACTTTCAGGCTTCTCATTCAAAAACTGCAAGTCCTATCGTGTAGGTAGACACATTGTGTGAATCAGGACAAGTGTGGCTACTACTTTTGAGAAAATTATGTGTGTGGAGTGAAAATTGGGGCTGAAAACACAGTTTAAATGAGAAAGTTTGAGCTATTTCTCCAAGCTGTCTACACTCTGCTCCACTGGTGTGTAACGCAATAGACACCCATTATAAAGGCTGATTTTCTCAGGCTTTATAAGGGGGAGGAGGGGTGGAGACGCGGGGGGTGGGAGCATGGCGAGGGCAGGCGTGTTTCTTTTCAAAATATGGCTTGCGGGAACCGTTATTCCAAAATCTCATACCCCACCTTTAAGATGCACACCGGAATAGGACTCTGCTCTCATGACTGTTTTTTGACAGGGCATGTAGAATCAGGCTCCTGATCATCAAACTAAATAACCCTGTCTTTTTAATCACAGGCATTACATGGGTTACAATGAATAGTATGACAGATATGATAGCAAAATGTAATGTGCAGGGCCTCGGAGACTAATACGGTAATTGAAAAGTAATCAGCTTAGCTGGGTCATTCAGCACACAAAGTTTAATTTGACAATTTCAGCAGATTTGTCACAGTGACCTCAGAGAAGCTGAAATAATGTTCAATGAGTAACTAACCTTGATCATCCACTGATGTAAAATACCAGTAACTAACATGTCTGGCTAAATAGGTACAAGTTTGATTCAAGGATCTAACTTTTTTTTTTTATTTTACCTCCTCCCCCCTCCTCTCTTCCCCATATCTTATTCTTTTTATACTTGTATATGTAAATACTTAATTTATCGAGAAGTTTTCCTCTATTTCTTCTCTCTGTTTATCTGTAATGATGCTGCTGGAATCTTAATTTCCCTGAGGGAACCCACCCAAAGGGCTCAATAAAGTTTTATCTAATCTAATCTAAATAAAATAAAATTGTTCATCAATCCATCTGTGGAACTTTGAATAAGATCCCTACATAGCAAGAACTTCACCTGTTCCTCTAGAAGTCATATCAATGGCCTAAAGAAATGTCTCACTGGTAAAAATGAACATTTAAGGACTCTCAGCTTTGCTTTATATGGCCAAATATTTAGCACATAAAACAAATTGCTAAAGTTAAAACTAATTTATGAATTCCTAAAACAAAATTTAGGAATTTGAATTTTATTTTTTTTAAAGTTTGAACATTTTTTGTAACGTCACAATTTGAATACCCTGACAAGACCATTACACCATAAGACTTGTGCGTTAAATGCACTTTCTAGCCAAGCCAACTGGAAGATGTCAAAAAGCCTTAAGTATAATCCAAAACACCATTACACATACAGCTTAGGCAAACAAATTTAGGCCACCATCTGGCCAAAGGACTAAAATACTTCCAAAAAAAAAAAAAATCATAATATGCATGCTATAAATAAAGACATTATCATGGAGGACTTTTAAAAGTGCACAAAAAGTAAGTTACTCATTATACAGCACTAAACTTGTGTCCCCTCGACTGTTACCCAAGCATTAGCAGAGGCACAGTCCTCTTCCTAAATCTGACCAAAATACAGCATTTTTTTTTCCTTCATGTAGACAGTGAAGAAAACCCATATGGGAAAATGTTCAAGTGTGAAAAATGAGTGCAAATGTATGCTGTGATCATCATGTGCCATTCAGCTAGAATTCCAGTGAGTACCGAACATGATATTCAGAATAAATTAAATAATTGTTTAAAAATATATGTTTTCTTTTAAAAAATTGTCTTCTTGATGGTTCAGAGTACTTCGGTAGCAAGCTACTGAAACCTGCAATGCTTCTAGGTGTTCTTCAAACATCTCATCTCATCTCATTATCTCTAGCCGCTTTATCCTTCTACAGGGTCACAGGCAAGCTGGAGCCTATCCCAGCTGACTACGGGCGAAAGGCGGGGTACACCCTGGACAAGTCGCCAGGTCATCACAGGGCTGACACATAGACACAGACAACCATTCACACTCACATTCACACCTACGGTCAATTTAGAGTCACCAGTTAACCTAACCTGCATGTCTTTGGACTGTGGGGGAAACCAGAGCACCCGGAGGAAACCCACGCGGACACGGGGAGAACATGCAAACTCCACACAGAAAGGCCCTCGCCGGCCCCGGGGCTCGAACCCAGGACCTTCTTGCTGTGAGGCGACAGTGCTAACCACTACACCACCGTGCCGCCCTTCTTCAAACATATGATTATCATTTTTTATTAAAAAACAAAACACCACCACCACACCTTCTGCACAAGTTAAAGTCTAGAAAGTGTCAATGCATGAACCACGTCATGTAGCTCAGTAACCACAATTAATACACAGTCATACAACCCCATGCAGCTGACACAGCTCAGCTGATCTCTGGACTGCTTAGGGGAACCACTGGTGAAGCATTTCAGCACTCTTTCCCTCTGTGTAACAGAGTATACTGTGCATTAAATGCAGATGTGTTCCTAATGTTGGCATGGCATGATATACTCTATGAAGACACAGAACAATGCCGTGTGTCTTAGAGATGGACCCTATTGCAGTTTAGTGAGAGATGTTCAGCAATAAGATCAATAATCTACCAGCAAATCAATAAACGATCAGCAAAATGTGATCTGGTCCACTTTTAATGTGGTTTCTATGATCATTGTGGATTCCTATATTTCATTGGTATGAAAGATGTTAGCAATGCAGCATACCAGTCTACAATGCTGGTTTAGATGCAAAGAAACAATAACAGTGAACAAACAAGGTTTCTAAGAAAGAAGAATGTGTCTGAAACTAAAAACTGGCACTTTTCTGGCTTGAATTTTATTCCTAAAGGGAACTGTGGTGGTATACAATTTTTGACGATGGTTCTTTCTGTCAGGTTTATATTTACCTGCTACTTTACTTTCTTTGTAAATGTTGTCCCATAATGAGGTCGTTCACAATAAAAAGAATAAGCAGCAGCAAAAAAAAAAAAAATCAGTATCCTTAGTCAATGTAAATCCTGTGGCAAGCCCTTACTGCTCCACGAAGCCGATCAACAATTAGCCCCATCTTCTGTCCGGTTTGCACTTAGAGGTGTGTCTTCCACTTCCAGACCTGGTTCTGTGATGTGGTTCTGAGATGGAAGTGTTTCTGAAATCCTGTCTGTGTTTTGTATATTTTCTGTGGAATCCAAGGATAAAACCTGTTTAACTAGCTCGTCGTCAGTTGACTCATTTTTGGTCTTCTTTGGTGATAGGGGTGGGGGGTTGGTACAGGAACAGAAATGAGGAAGAGTCGCTGTTATTATGGTACCCAAGATGAGAAATCCACCAGCTACGGCAAAGGAACATGTGTAGGAACCTGTGAGGTCCCGCAACCAGCCTGAGAGGGGAGCAGAGAGACACAGAGAAATAATGACATCATAACATTCCAGTAACTGCCCTCATCCTTAATTCAGATAAACTGCTCCCGTGGTTACACATAGCTACAGAAGTGTAGCTTATTGTTTATGAAGTCTTGAACTGCAACAAATATCCTCTAAATGGTTTGTGGCAACACTATAGGGTCATCATTCAAAGATGATTCTAGAGTTTTTTTTTGTCTTTATCCCCCCACAAGATATAATAGCATGATACACAACCCATATAGCCAAGCCAACATATGCACTTGATTGGCTTGTAGATTGGCCAAATAGACATTAAATGTGATTATTACAATCCAAGCTTAAAGGGCATATCACGGGTAAATTCAGGAGCAAGATCTATGTACAGTGCCTTGAAAAAGTATTCATACCCCTTGAACTTTTTCACATTTTTCCACCTTACAACCACGAACTTAAGTTTTTTTTATTGAGATTTTATGTGATAGACCAACACAGAGTAGCACATAATTGAGAAGTGAAACGAAAATGATAAATGGTCTTCAAAATTTTAAACAAATAAAAATCTGAAAAATGTGATGTGCATTAGTATTCAGCCCCCCTGCGTCAATACTTTGTAGAGCCACCTTTTGCTGCAATTACAGCTGCAAGTCTTTTGTGGTATGTCTCTACCAGCTTTGCACATCTAGACACTGAAATTTTTGCCCATTCTTCTTTGCAAAATAGCTCAAGCTCAGCCAGATTGGATGGAGAGCGTCTGTGAACAGCAATTTTCAAGTCTTGCCACAAATGTTCAATGGGATTTAGGTCTGGACTTTGACTGGGCCATTCTAACACATGAATATTCTTTGATCTAAACCATTCCATTGTAGCTCTGGCTGTATGTTTAGGGTCATTGTCTTGCTGGAAGGTGAATCTCCTTCCCAGTCTCAAGTCTTTTGCAGCCTCCAACAGGTTTTCTTCCAGGATTGCCCTGTATTTAGCTCCATCCATCTTCCCATCAACTCTGACCAGCTTCCCTGTCCCTGCTGAAGAAAAGCATCCCCATAGCATGATGCTGCCACCACCATGTTTCACAGTGGGGATGGTGTGTGCAGGGTGATGAGCAGTGTTAGTTTTCCGCCACACATAGCGCTTTGCATTTAGGCCAAAAAGTTCAACTTGAGGCCAATTTATGCTGACAACCCAGTCCTCGCAGATAGTGTCTGCATAGCCCCCCCCACCTTCGCAGACGCTCTGCACGCACCTCCCAAAAATTGTGACCACTGCAGAAGCCTCGCAGACAGCGTCGCAGACAAGAGGGCTCTGATTGGTCCACTCTACATCCGCTGTACACGCACTTCCGCTTCCCTACTTTCCCGGTTTGGTTTGTTTTCACGACCGCCATTTTTAAAAACACGAGCGAAGATGGAGCAGCACTAAGAGCGGTTGATCGAGGAAGTGAGGAAGTACGTACATCTATACGACTCCAGTTCTAGTCATTATAAGTAACTGGAGGATAAACACTCCACTAACCACACCCACCAACTACTCCTAGCGATTTCGTGCCCCCTTGGGTTGTGGTGGTGAATAACATCGCGCACGCCTATTACTCCCCGCTCAACGATAAATTACAACTGTCTGCGAAAAGCTGTCTGCGAAAGCCTTGTCGCAAGAGCATGCAGAGGCCCTTTGTCTCATCTGACCAAAGCACCTTCTTCCACATGTTTGCTGTGTCCCCTACATGGCTTCTTATGCCTGTCTTTCAACAATGGCTTTCTTCTTGCCACTCTTCCAAAAAGGCCAGATTTGTGGAGTGTACGACTTATAGTACACAGATTCTCCCACCTGAGCTGTGGATTTCTGCAGCTCCTCCAGAGTGATCATGGGCCTCTTGGCTGCTTCTCTGACCAGTGCTCTCCTTGCTCGCTCTGTCAGTTTAGGTGGACGGCCATGTCTTGGTAGGTTTGCAGTTGTGCCATACTTTTTCCATTTTTGAATGATGGATTGAACAGTGCTTCTTGAGATGTTCAGAGCTTGGGATATTTTTTTATAACCTCACCCTACTTTAAACTTCTCCAGAACTTTATCCCTGACCTGTCTGGTGAGTTCTTTGGTCTTCATGATGCTGTTTGTTCTTCAATGTTCTCTAACAAACCACTGAGGCCTTCACAGAACAAGTGTATTTATGCTGAGAGTAAATTATACACAATAGGACTTTATTAACTAATTAGATGACTTCTGAAGGCAATTGATTGCACTGGATTGTATTTAGAGGTATCAGAGGACAGGGAGCTGAATACTAATGCACACCACACTTTTCAGATTTTTATTTGTTTAAAATTTTGAAGACCATTTATCATTTTCGTTTCACTTCACAATTATGTGCTACTCTGTGTTGGTCTATCACATAAAATCTCAATAAAAAACTTTTAAGTTTGTGGTTGTAAGGTGGAAAAATGTGAAAAAGTTCAAGGGGTATGAATACTTTTTCAAGGCACTGTAATTCTCCTATTTTATATTAAACTTTGGTCAAATATCTGTCACATTTTGCATTTTGTGCAATTTTTTTTACCTTGCGCAATACCAGAAAAATTCAGTTGAAATCAAGCCATTTGAGGCGAATTGGTCCGCCTCTGAAAAAACTTGGCATTTGGATTTCCTGGGAAACATTGATTTTCGTGACGTCGCGTGCGGGACGCCTCCCTCTGAATCCTACGTCAGCACTGGTTTGTTTATGAGAAAACGACCTGGTGGTTTTCTGCAAATTTCTTCAACGTTATCACGTAATTATTAAAATGGTTAACAGATGTATCGTAGGAGGGTGTAGCAACACCAATCTTGATGGGATTAGTACTCATCGTTTCCCACATTGCGCTCAGGTGACAATTCCATATTTCAGTGCAAAATCACTGGCTGCTAAACTTGGTCTACACAGGCTGTGCACTGAAACCGCGCAAGCTCTCACAGCCTGCTGGCGCTTCTGCAGATGACGTCACGAATCTGGCTCCAGACTCCCTTGGGATTTTTCCAGACGCATTTTGTTATTTTATTTTTTTCTGCTGTAGACAGATGCCCTTGTGCAAAATTACCCTTCTGGATGAGTGTGTAAAGGGACATACTTTCATTTAAAAAAAAATAATAATTTGGTCCAGGACATGCACTTCAAGCCAATTTGTGATGGAGGGATCAAATCTATAATTACATACATTACACCAAGCCCGTCACTACATCAGACCTATAGTTCTTTAGACCTACAGCACTGTAAAGAAACTATTTCTAATGGTAATAAATGAGAGATAAATATCACCAATAAAAGCAGCACAAAATTTCTTCCATAACTAGCTGATACACTGACCATTCTAGACTTTGGGTGCTTACCTGACAGTGGAGCTCCTAGCAGGCCTCCAACACTCTCAATAAACTGCAGGAGCCCAAGTGCACTGACCATGCGTTCCATGCCCACAATCTCTGGCAAAACAGAAAACACCAGTGGGGTCATGGCACCGGCACAGAAGCCATATGCCAGGCTGACTGTCAGCAGACCCACATAGTTTCCTTGCAGTGAGCAGAGGGGCAGCAGCAGGAGGAACAAACCCACTAAAGCCGTCCATATGGTCAGTAGGTGGAGCGAGCGCACGCGCTGCAAATCGGAGGTCCAGCCGGACACCACACGCCCCACAATGTCTGTCACACCCGTGCTGGAAATGACAAACGCAGCCTGGAATTCGCTGAAGCCCACAAGGCGACTGTGGGCCACAAGGTGGACATATGGAATAAAGTACCCAGCGTTGAAGCATGTGACAGCCAAACTGTAGGTGAGGAAGCCTCGGTGCAAGAGCAGTGACAGCTCAAAATACTCACAGGAGCGGGAAAAGAAAGACCTACTGCTGTATGACACGCTGTTGCTTTTACTCTGGGAAAGAGAAGAGAAAAGAGGGAGGCAATGATAAATTTCAACAACAGAATAGCTACAATAGGCAACAAGAATTTCACATCTTAACTAATTTTTATTCTTTAAACCATCTACAAAACATTCTGGAATAAAAGGTGAGTAGCCAACTCTATTCTGCTGATGTAGGCGAAATGCTCTGCCGAGCTCAGGTGGTAAGTTTCTCTTACCTTGTAAAGGGATGCTTTTATTGCATATAGGAGATTACACTCCCCAGCCACTTTATTAGGTACACCCATCCACCTGCTGTTTTATACAGTTCTCTAAATCAGCCAATCCCTTGGCAGCAGCACAATGCATAAAATCATGCAGATACAAAATCAACCACTTCAGTTAATGCTCACTTCAAACATCAGAATGGGAAAAAAAACCGGTAATCTCTGTGACTTTTACTGTGGCACGGTTGTTGGTGCCAGATGGACTGGTTTGAATATTTCGGAAACTGCTGATCTCCTGGGGTTTTCACACACACACACACACAACAGGCTCTAGAGTTTACACAGAATGGTGCAAAAAAAAAAAAAAAAGAACATTGAACGAGTGACAGTTCTGTGGGTGTCTGTGAAGATTCTCAGTCACCCAGGTCATAGTAAACTCATCTCATATCATTATCTGTAGCCACTTTATCCTGTTCTACAGGGTCGTAGGCAAGCTGGAGCCTATCCCAGCTGACTACGGGCGAAAGGCGGGGTACACCCTGGACAAGTCGCCAGGTCATCACAGGGCTGACACATAGACACAGACAACCATTCACACTCACACCTACGCTCAATTTAGAGTCACCAGTTAACCTAACCTGCATGTCTTTGGACTGTGGGGGAAACCGGAGCACCCGGAGGAAACTCACGCGGACACGGGGAGAACATGCAAACTCCACACAGAAAGGCCCTCGCTGGCCACGGGGCTCGAACCCGGACCTTCTTGCTGTGAGGCGACAGCGCTAACCACTACACCTCCGTGCCGCCCCTCATAGTAAACTGTGGGTAGTAAAAGAGAGCAACTGGACTTGCTCGAAGATTCTTGAAGACGTTTCACCTCTCATTCAAAAGGTTTCTTCAGTTCTGTCTGACTAATGGGAAGTATCAGTTATTTATCCTCTCATGGATGAAAAGCAATCCTAAGGTGTCGTTGAGTCATCCTGTTGGTGTAGGTCACTGGGGGTTGGGTGTGAACGGCCTAGAGAGTCGTTGGGGTGATCAATGGGTTGTTGGTTCTCTCTGCCCTCCTGTGAGTCACTGAAAACAGCTGGGTTTTGGTGTGCATTCAGTTGTCTGGGAAGTGTGCCAAGGACTGCCTTGTAGGTGGCTGATAAAGGGTGTCTTAGGCCCTGTCCACACAGCAACGGATTCAGGGGAGTCTGATAAAATTGTTTATCGTTTCGGCCTGGCGTCCACACGGCACCGGCATTTTGGGTGCCCCAAAATGAAATCTTTTGAGAACAGGTTCCAGAGTGGAAAGATCTGGCAACGGCGCCGTTGCGAAGTCGTCTGGATGAGTAGAACAGATTTGTTTACGATGACGTCACAACCACATGTGCTTCACGCCGGGTAGAAGTGTAACGAACTCAATGCGAGTTGTCAACAAATCCTATAACTTGGTTCATGAAACGCGCTTACAAAATATTTTCACTGTGAATATTTATTGTGTAATGGTGTAAAGTGAGAGAGAGTGAGAGAACAGCCCTTAGGGCAGAGTCAATCCCGCCAACAAAAATAGGGAAAAAAAAAAGGAGCGAGCTCACCTCTTCAGATGTTGGTTTAAGTCCTACAATACATTCCTCAAAAAGGGCGTAGAAGAACAAATTAATCCATCAACATGTAGCATTCAATTTATTCCGGACCATTAAAGACGCCGCCTTCCGCGTAGAATCATACGTCATCCTCGCCGCCATATTGGATAGGTCAAAGCGGAGAATAAAGATGCCTCGTTCATGTGCTGTGTTTAACTGTACCAACAGGTTTTCTGTCCAAACGAGATCACATGGGATTACCTTTCACAGGTGAGACTGGAAAAATACTTTTCATTGTATTTGGTCATTATAACGTAATTTTACGAACAGATTTTTCTGACTTTGTGGCTAATATGAAGTCTCGCGCATAATAGTTTATGCACATGCGTCCTTACTTCTTCTATTGTTCTGGTGTCTCCGAAGGGACCGTCTTACAGCGCCCCTAGAGGTGTGGCATGTGTATAGCATCGTTTTCAGCAAGCGTTGGACCTGATATTTTACTGATCCGTTGCCCATGTGGACGCGATATTTTTTTAATAACATCTCGTTGCCGTTGTCGTGTGGATGTAGCCTTAGACCACCACCTCTGTTCAATGATGCTCGTTCCAGGTTGACAAAAATGGCTTCTTTAACTCCTCGCTCATGCCAATGATCCTCTCTGGCTAAAATGCGTATGTTGCAATCCTGAAATGAGTGTCCTTTGTTGTTAAGATGAAGATAGACAGACAGCGGAGTCCTGGCCTGAGGAACTGGCTCTCCTGTGTTGAGCCATGCGCCTGTGAAGCGGTTGTCCCCCCCCCCCCAATATACGAGTCCGTGCATTCCTCACTGCACTGAATTGCATACACTACGTTGTCCTGTTTGTGTCTGGCTATTCTGTCCTGAGGGTGGACCAGTTTCTGCTTCAGGGTGTTACTGGGTCTGAAATGTACCGGAATGTTGTGTTTGTAGAAGATCCTCCTGAGTTTCTCAGATAGAGAAACTTTCTTCAAGAGCAGAAAAAGGAATATAATGGACAAGGAGGATAACAGGAACAAACGCCATTATGTTCCTTTTTCCGCTCTTGAAGAAAGTTTCTCTATCTGAGAAACTCAGGAGGATCTTCTACAAACACAACATTCCGGTACATTTCAGACCCAGTAACACCCTGAAGCAGAAACTGGTCCACCCTCAGGACAGAATAGCCAGACACAAACAGGACAACGTAGTGTATGCAGTGCAGTGCAGTGAGGAATGCACGGACTCGTATATTGGGGGGGGGGACAACCGCTTCACAGGCGCATGGCTCAACACAGGAGAGCCAGTTCCTCAGGCCAGGACTCTGCTGTCTGTCTATCTTCATCTTAACAACAAAGGACACTCATTTCAGGATTGCAACGCACGCATTTTAGCCAGAGAGGATCGTTGGCATGAGCGAGGAGTTAAAGAAGCCATTTTTGTCAACCTGGAACGAGCATCATTGAACAGAGGTGGTGGTCTAAGACACCCTTTATCAGCCACCTACAAGGCAGTCCTTGGCACACTTCCCAGACAACTGAATGCACACCAAAACCCAGCTGTTTTCAGTGACTCACAGGAGGGCAGAGAGAACCAACAACCCATTGATCACCTCAACGACTCTCTAGGCCGTTCACACCCAACCCCCAGTGACCTACACCAACAGGATGACTCAACGACACCTTAGGATTGCTTTTCATCCATGAGAGGATAAATAACTGATACTTCCCATTAGTCAGACAGAACTGAAGAAGCCTTTTGGATGAGAGGTGAAACGTCTTCAAGAATCTTTAAGCAAGTCCAGTTGCTCTCTTTTACCACCCACAGTTCTGTGGGTGGAAACGGCTTGTTGATAAGAGAGGTCAGAGGAAAATGGCCAGATTGCTTCGAGCTGCCAGGAAGGATATAGTAACTCATAGCAGCTCTTTACAGCTGTGGTGAACAGAAAAGCATCTCAGTATGCAACAGCAGAAGACCACATTGGGTTCCACTCCTGCCAGCCAAGAACAGGGATCTTAAAATCAAGAACAAGTTCCTATTAAAGTGGCCAGTGAGGGTATATATGGGCAGATTATACTTGTACAAGATTAATAAGCTTCTATTTAGTTCATGTTTCCATATGTGCACTGAAGAATGAGATGTGCCAATAATCATGCCCAGGGCACTATCCTGGGCCCAGAACCTTTATAGAAAGATATTTTAATATAAATACATACCCTTCCCACAACTATAGTGGGTCTGAGTGGTCGAATAAGGGCACCGCTGACCACCATGTTGAAGCTGAGACCACCGAGAATCAGGAGTGACCCACGCCACCCATAAAACTGAACCAGGTACTGGAAAAGTGGAGAGAATGCAAAGGAGGATAAACCCACACCTGTGAAGCCAAGGCCCATAGCTAGAGAACGCCGTGTGCTGAAATACTGCATCACAGAGGCTATTGTAGGGGTAAAAACTAGAGCCCATCCTGACCCTAAAGAGAGAGGGTTAAAAGAGCATGAGGTAAATATTTGCTTGTGCAAGGAAAACACACAGTACCAGGCAAAAGTTTGGATACCTACTATTTAAAGTTTTTTCCCCCTTTATTTTTATGAAAAGGCACTTCATGTCTTAAAAGAAATGATCAAGTCAAGTCAAGTTTATTTGTATAGCGCGTTTAACAATAAACATTGTTGCAAAGCAGCTTTACAGAATTTGAACAACTTAAAACATGAGCTAATTTTATCCCCAATCTATCCCCAGTGAGCAAGCCTGTGGCGACAGTGGCAAGGAAAAACTCCCTCAGACGACATGAAGAAACCTTGAGAGGAACCAGACTGTCGTTTCTTTTTACTTTTGAACCCTATTTCAACTACAGTTGTGGAATAGGGTTATTTACTGTATTTATTATTTACTATTGACTGTTTGATCTCCAAACACATTAAGAAGGCAAGAAATTTCACTAATTAACTTTTGACGAGGCACACCTGTGAACTGAAAAGCATTCCACGTGACTACCTCATGCAGCTGGTTAAGATAATGCCAATAATGTACAAAGCATCAAGGTAAACGCTGGCTACTTTGAAAAATCTAAAATATCAAACATTGTAACACTTGTTTACCATGCACTTCCATACATGCTCCATATGTTATTTCATAGTTTGTCTTCAGTATTGTTCTACAATGTAGAAAATAATCAAAATACAGAAAAACCTATGAATGAGTAAGCGTGTCCAAACTTTTGACTGGTACTGTATATATAGCGGTGCTTGAAAGTTCGTGAACCCTTTAGAATTTTCTATATTTCTGCAGAAATATGACCTAAAACAACATCAGATTTTCACACAAGTCTTAAAAGTAGATAAAGAGAACCCAGTTAAACAAATGAGACAAAAATATTATACTTGGTCATTTATTTATTGAGGAAATTGATCCAATATTACATATCTGTGAGCGGCAAAAGTATATGAACCTTTGCTTTCAGTATCTGGTGTGACCCCCTTGTGCAGCAATAACTGCAACTAAACGTTTCCGGTAACTGTTGATCAGTCCTGCACACCGGCTTGGAGGAATTTTAGCCCATTCCTCCATACAGAACAGCTTCAACTCTGGGATGTTGGTGGGTTTCCTCACATGAACTGCTCACTTCAGGTCCTTCCACAGCATTTTGACTGGATTAAGGTCAGGACTTTGACTTGGCCATTCCAAAACATTAACTTTATTCTTCTTTAACCATTCTTTGGTAGAACGACTTGTGTGCTTAGGATCGTTGTCTTGCTGCATGACCCACCTTCTCTTAAGATTCAGTTCGTCGACAGATGTCCTGACATTTTCCTTTAGAATTGGCTGGTGTAATTCAGAATTCATTGGTCCATCAATGATGGCAAGCCGTCCTGGCCCAGATGCAGCAAAACAGGCCCAAACCATGATACTACCACCACCATGTTTCGCAGATGGGATAAGGTTCTTATGCTGGAATGCAGTGTTTTCCTTTCTCCAAACATAACGCTTCTTATTTAAACCAAAATGTCCTAGTTTGGTCTCATCCATCCACAAAACATTTTTCCAATAGCCTTCTGGCTTGTCCACGTGATCTTTAGCAAACTGCAGACGTGCAGCAATGTTCTTTTTGGAGAGCAGTGGCTTTCTCCTTGCAACCTTGCCATGCACACTATTGTTGTTCAGTGTTCTCCTGATAGTGGACTCATGAACATTAGCCAATGTGAGAGAGGCCTTCAGTTGCTTAGAAGTTACCCTGGGATCCTTTGTGACCTCGCCGACTATTACACGCCTTGCTCTTGGAGTGATCTTTGTTGGTCAACCACTCCTGGGGAGGGTAACAATGGTCTTGAATTTCCTCCATTTGTACACAATCTGTCTGACTGTGGATTGGTGGAGTCCAAACTCTTTAGAGATGGTTTTCTAACCTTGTCCGGCCTGATGAGCATCAACAACGCTTTTTCTGAGGTCCTCAGATATCTCCTTTGTTTATGCCATGATATACTTCCACAAACATGTGTTGTAAAGATCAGACTTTGATAGATCCCTGTTCTATTTTGTCTCATTTATTTAACTGGGTTCTCTTTATCTACTTTTAGGACTTGTGTGAAAATCTGATGATGTTTTAGGTCATATTTATGCAGGAATATAGAAAATTCTTAAAGGTTCACAAACTTTCAAGCACCACTGTAAAACTGTGCAGAATGTAAATTAGCAGTTACCTGTAAGGAGTCCCATGGTCAGGTAGAGGTGCGGGAGTGTTGTAGCTTGAGAAGCCAGAATGAGTCCTAGTCCAGAAAGAAAGCCTCCCAACATAACAACAGGACGAGCCCCATATGCGTTACAAGCAGCGGTGCCTATAGGACCTACACATACACATGTATAATCAAGCTTATAGCAAAGACCACAGACTATACTGTGTATATTAAGAAAAGAGTTATAACTCGACAACAATAAAGGTCCTAGTCACCCTGACAAACACTGGGCCTTGTTTTTCAAACTTTTACTAAAGTTCTGTGGAAACGTTTGCGTAAACCAAACGGAACTTCTGTCAAATTTACAGTCATTTACAGTTTCAGAAACCCCGAGTTTCTTCATTCTCATGGATGTTGATCACCCATAAAGAGTGATGTGCATTCCTGACACAGCTCATTTGCATTATGCACACGCCTGCATAAAAGTACAAATGCACAGACAGCTAGAAGCACCAAGTAAGGTTAAAGGTTGAAAACAGAAGAGGAATTTATTCTGACTTAAAATTAACAATGAAGGTAAAGACTGAAAGGCAGAAGTGGATATAATTTTGACTATATTGATTGATTAGTTTTATTTCTCTTAATGTATGGGTTTGTGTTGGCTTGCTTTCTTTATTGTTTAGATTCTTTAATTATTGCCACCAATGTGAAATGACAATTTTGTGAAAACCAATTCTTAAATAGTATTCTTAGTCCCTGACCTAGTGAACAAGCATGAGGATCTGTTTTTGATAGAGATTCTAAAACATGTCTATAGGTTGCTCTGGATAAGGGTATCTACTAAATACTATAAACATAGTAAAAATAAGTAATTTAAAATTTGACAATAATATATTTCATATATAAAAGTGCATGAATCCATGCTAATTATATGATTTGAAGTCAAAGTTTATGAGTTAGTCTTCTTATACATAAATTTACATGCACTCAGGAGCAAGTGTAGGATATGGATGTTTTCCAAAATTATGGGATATTCATGAAGACTAGATTTCCTGTGTAAAAACTTGTGCAAATGACGTACAGGTAAAACCATTCATATCCAGCATGATAAAGGAGCCCCATTTTTGAGCTTGTGCCCATAGTTTCACTCACTCAGTAACTGCTGCATGGCCACTCCTATGGAGGTTATCCAGGAAACAGCCTGTGCGCTCTCCCCAAAGTACTGAACAAACTCAACAAAGAAAACCCCTAGGCTGCGGATTAGCCCAAAAACCAGGGCTGAAACCATAAAGAATGCAACCACCACCATCCAGCCCCAACCTCCATCTGGAGCTTCTACATGCCTGACTGGCTGGTGTTTTTTCTCCTGCTGCATAGCCATCACTACTGTGAAATGGTGAAGGGAAACAGAGAAAATAAAATTATTTCCACAGTAAAATACCTACAGATTTATTAGGCATTTCCTCACATGCTTACAAAGCTAGATTGAAATACAGTGCATCTGTAGATTATTCATTCACACGTTCATTCAGGAAAATCTGTTATACTTTGACTTTCACATAGCTATAACTCAGTAGAGAGCAAGAGGAGGCCACGTCATACAAGTCACACCTGAAACTCCTGAAAATAAGGACACCAGCTGCAAAATGTCTCAACCGTTCATATTTCTCACTAATAAGGCCTCGGAAGTGTCATGGGTCATGAGCATATGGCTAAATTCTAGTGCCTATGCACAAGATAACTACATGAATCCTGCTTTCTTTGTGTTCTTTGTACATATGGAAAGAATGTTTTAACAAATTAACCAAAATTCTTCACATGAACTTTGTTCCACTATCAATCAGTTTAGGCCTTTGGTTGGACACTGCTGAGAGAAGTCCTTTCAAAAAGGGGAGTTATGGCACTGATATCATCTAGCATTTAGGATCTACACCAAAAACAGCCCAAAGCACAGCCAACACAACATTTCATTTCCAACATGGTCCATCAGTCTGCTCCATACATTGCCTGAGATGTGGTTTTATGTGGCCAAGGCTGATCTGTGGTTGTGTTATGCAGCTAGATTCAGACAAGTTCATCACGGCCACTACTGTCATCAAGTGGTTACATTAAGTGGCAAATGCACTATTATTATTATTATTTGCCATCAGGGCGATGTGTTACTTCAAGTAATCTGTCAAAAGCCTAATGGCAGTTTCTTTGAGTAACAAGGATGACCTAATTAATCAAATGTGCAGATGAGATGAAGTCTTTCTGTCTAAAACCAAGAAAACATCCTCCGATATAGTTTATCTACCAAATAGAACTCGCATGTGGGACAATTTTTGAATGAAACATGGCAATTTTACACATTCTCTACAGAGTCTCCTGTCCAAGCAACTAGTTTGAAGAAATCCAACAAATCCAGTCTTGGTTTACAGAGAAATTCTCTCTATTAACTACCTGGATTAAATTAATCTCTATTAACTACCTGGAGCTACATAATCCCTCTCAGTTCATCAGCAACGTGCACAAGGCATAGCCAATAAAGAAAGGAATGAGTTTACGTGAATTTAAAGCTATAGTAAGCAAGATTTGTGGGAAAATAAAAGGTCAAACAGGTGGCGTTGAATAAATTTTGAATGATTTTAAAAGAAAAAAAAAAAAAATCACTGACCCCCTTCCCATTTCCACCCACATACCCAAATCTCATCTCATTCATCTCATTACCTCTAGCCACTTTATCCTGTTCTACAGGGTCGCAGGCAAGCTGGAGCCTATCCCAGCTGACTACGGGCGAAAGGCGGGGTACACCCTGGACAAGTCGCCAGGTCATCACAGGGCTGACACATAGACACAGACAACCATTCACACTCACATTCACACCTACGGTCAATTTAGAGAGTCACCGGTTAACCTAACCTGCATGTCTTTGGACTGTGGGGGAAACCGGAGCACCCGGAGGAAACCCATGCGGACACAGGGAGAACATGCAAACTCCACACAGAAAGGCCCTCGCCGGCCACGGGGCTCGAACCCGGACCTTCTTGCTGTGAGGCGACAGCGCTAACCACTACACCACCTTCAGACTCTAAAAGGTTAAAAACAGTGAATGTTACCTTGTTGCTCTGTAGATGTCAGTGAGATCACTGTAAAGGGAGACAGGAGCAAAGCTGCAGCACAATCACTGAAAACTTGCCATCATTGAACAGCAACAGCATTTTCCAAGGCTGTAGGAAAGACTGTAGAAATGTATCATCAAACAGGAAGGTAGGTTTTATAACAAGCACAAGAATGCAATTCTTATTCATAGCTACTTCTACATTTGTCACCTAAAAAAAAAAAACACACTCACACACACACAAGACCTTCTCTAAAACACAGAGACTCTTATTATGACACCGAGAATGTCTCAGCTCTTCAGCCGGTGTGTGTCATAAACACTGAGAAGTAGACTTTTATAAACTGTAGTATTAGGAGAGTCACATTATTATTATTGCTGTCCTACTGGAGCATTATTTCTAGTCCAAATGAAACCTTTCACTGAGCAGTTATCAGAAACAGGAAGCTACATTTAGAGTAAGACTATGCAGGTGGTAAACAGTACATGTCGTTCTAATATTTTGGCACCCTGTATCCTCAGACTGATCAAACCGAATAGACCTTAACATTATCTTCATAGCACATTACCTTTTTTTTTTTTTTTTTTAAAGTCTGCATTTATACAGGAGCATCCAGTTTAGCATTGCTTAGTTTAAATTGAGTCCTGAAAAACGTCCGGGCAGCATTACAGTCCTTTTTTTTTTTTTTGTAAACCAGTTATTCTCAGTTTAAAAAAAAAAAAAAAAATAATAATCATAATAATCACCAGCGCTTTTGTTGCCCTCACGACCGCGCATGCTCCCGGTGCGGTACAGCTCTCTGATGCGCGCGCATGTCGGGACTGTTACTCGCATTTCTGAAGCGTTTCTGTCACGTGAGGGTCTGAATTATAAGATCACTGATTAAACGAGTTATCCAGTCCCCACAGGATCTCACGGGCCTTTTTTGTGATTGTTGCGGGGTTTTTTCCAAAAACTTGCGATGAAAGTTGCGGTGTTTTTTAGGTTTTAGTTGCGATTACATTGCGGGAGGATGTGAAAGTTGCGAGAAATTGTTGCGATTTTCTCTTTTTGTGATTAAAATTGAGTGATATGTTAAATATTAAGTTATTACTGAAAAACTATTGATTAAAAAAACAAAGACACTGAGAAATGGTCCTATAAACAACTTTACCAATATAAAAGATTACCAGGACTACAAAAATGCAGAAAAATAGGCTTTACTTATCCAAATGCACCTGTTGGTTCAAAAGTGCAGAGAACCTCACAGCACAACATGAAGTTACCTTAAAATAGAATAGAAATGCCTCAGCTTTCATGTAAGAAAAAAAACACGATTAATACTAGTACTGTGTGCAGGCAGTCTCTCCTGAAGACTAAATTAAACAATAATTATAAACTAATAAAATAAATGGCTCAGGCTTCATAGAAGAAAAAACAATTTGAACAGAATCTCACAGTATGATGCTGAAGCTGCCTAAACAATGGAAAATAAAATACCATTTTGGCAAAAATGTTGGCATCCATTAATTTCTTATATGAAGTAAAAAAATAATGTAAAGTGCGCACAGTCCTTCACTGTAAACATAACACACTTTCAGTAACAGAATTTAAAGGACATGGGACATGGATTTTTTTCTGGGTATAATTATGTATAAAGGACATAAGAAATGCCATCTAAATCACTGCAGGGCGTCAAAAATGTGAAAATCATCACATTATTCAACTTTTTTATACATCAGCGTAAAACAATGATTCGTTAATTAGCTAGGTGGTCACGTGACCCGTGACGTCACAAAAACTTTCCAAGGAGCCAGCGCTTGGGTATCTAATGTAAACAGGTTACCGTAATGGACACCATCGACAGTGACATTCCCGATGTTTCACAGAGATGTGAAGTTAGACCCTATCAATTCGAACCGATAGCTGGAAATTCACATGAACATAGATCTTGTCTTTACTCTGACGGGTCAGATGATTCTGAGAGTGAGAGTTCATTCAATCCCCATGAAACTGAAAGCGGTCGGCTCGATAACACTTCCTGGTAAGTTAAAAACAATTCTGCTCAAAGGCTAATGATCTGTTGAAAGAAGTATTATTTTTGTATCATACATTGAAAGTTCATCATAGATCTAGCTAAAGTCCGTTGCAAGCTAGTTTTTTTTTTGCTGATATTTTTCGAGATTGATTGAGATACAATGCTTCCAGAGTCCGAGATGAAAACATTCAAAATGGCGAAACGAGTCAGGATTATGATAATCAATAATTGATACACCCAAAATTATAATACTAATCCTTACCTCGGCTTTCAGTCGCTTAGCGAATGCACCTCGGCATTTTTCCGCATGAGGCCCATGGTAAAACCACACTTCCAGGAGGGCCTGCCGTCTGCCTCCCAAGCCGGCCGAGAGCACTCCTCGTCGGGCACAGCCAGGCGGGAGAATGCCCTGGCCCGTCCGCCCTGTCTAAAAAATAATGGTACAACTCCGAGTGAAGATATCAATGCGCTGTCGAAGCGCGCAGAAGGTGTTAGTACGCCTGTCATTATAGTGCGGACTTTCCATAGCATAGAAAATCGCCACGTTTCAATTTGTGTAACTGAACTTTGTTTCATGTCACTGGTCATATAAACCTATGTAAACAGGAAAAACGTGGAAGAGTTTGGTCGCATCTAACTACAGCCCCAAAAAATACCATTGGCCATGCTGAGCCTAGCTACATTGCTAACAGGAGTAACAGCGCGTCTGACTGACTGGGAGGTCGCAATACACCATGATGTTCAATGTACGTTAAACACTCTAAAAACGAAACAATTTTCTTGTCATCCAAGACACAAAAACTATTTTGTCGCATTCGTCATCATCGCGATTCACACTTCTCCATATTCATCTACCCGCTTGTGCTGTACCCGAAAGTTTTTGTGACGTATGATCACGTGACAGCGGCTCTTCCGGTTGTAAAATATGCATATCGGAGCTCGAGCAGAAATGCCATATAATCATCACGAATATAACGATTTTGCTGAATTTAATAGATAATTTTGTATTTGTTGATGCAATTATTTCATATTTTTAATGGAAAGAAACTGATATAGCGTGCATTTATGTTTCATGTCCCATGTCCTTTAAGCCTACATAAACACTGACTCGCACATGCAGTGTTGCCAGATACTGCTGACGTTTTCCAGCCCAAAATATGTTTAAAATGCACTTAAAACTGCCCAACCTGGCAACACTGTGCACACGCTGCTTCTCTTGAACGGAAACACGGAAGTAAGGTGGAAGGTAGTTTGTCGACGTCACCTCAAGACGACTCCAACGATTGGTCAAATTTGCGGGAAAGTTGCGGTGATTGGATATAATTGCAACACTGCCCTGAATTCGCGGGGATTGGTTGAATTTGCGTTGAAGTTGCAAATCGCAACATCGCGAGATCCTGGAGGGTCTGGTTTGCTATGAACACGTTATGTAGAGGAGAACCATCATGAAGGCTTGTGCTCAGTGAGTCAGGTAAAAGGTTTCTTGCAACTTAAATTAGAGACAAGTACATGGGTGCAAGTATAAAAATTTCAAAAACCTGAAAAGTCTGACAAAGTCAGACGTGTATGGCGCAGAGCCCCCCTTAGAGCTAGAAAAACTCGATAGAACTCGATGCCAACCGATGGGGATGCCTCCGCCCGGTAGACTTATTAAGTTGTGATTTGGGGATGGACATTTGACCTCAAAGTAATCTTGACCTGGTGAAATTACTTGTATTAGCCTTGGAGATAGTGTTCACAAGGTTTTCAGACAGACATTTGACCTCACAGTGACCTTGACCTTAGACCTTTTGATCTCAAAATCTAATCAGTTTATCTTTGTCCCCAAGTGCACAAATGGTGAAAGTTTGGTGAAATTCCTTTAATTTGCCTTGGAGATATTGTGTTCACAAGGTTTTCGGACAGACATTTGACCTCACGTACCCCTTTTCCACCAAATCAGTTCCAGGGCTGGTTCGGGGTCAGTGCTGATGCTGGTTCACAACTCGTTCAACTTGCGAGCCAACTGAGAACCAGTTTGCTTTTCCATAGCTCGGGGTGCTAAGGGGAGCCACATCATTGTCACTGTATACGTCAATTACATCGCTGTATACATCAGTTACGTTGCTGCATTTGCATAAACCTTGGCGCGAACATCGAAGCAACAACAACACGGAGAAGAAGAAGCAGCAACAACAACTATAATGGATGACTTCGCGTTTGTACAGCTGCTGCTTCTTGTCGCTTAAAAATGGCGACCTTTCGCGGGCTTGCTATTGTTGTCGGTCTTAACAACCCCCCCCCGGCTGATGTAAGCGGTTCTTTCCTCTGGCCCAGCAAAGAGTTGGTGCTAGCCTGGAACTGTTTTTTCTGGCCCAGAGCCAGTTCCTTGTCAGTGGAAACAGAAAACCCGGTTCCAAACTAAGCACTGGCCCCGAACCAGCCCTGGAACTGCTTTGGTGGAAAAGGGGCAACAGTGACCTTGACCTTGGACCTTTTGATCTCAAAATCTAATCAGTTCATGTTTGTCCCAAAGCGCACAAATGGTGAAAGTTTGGTGAAATTCCTTTCATTTGCCTTGGAGATATTGTGTTCACAAGCTCACGGGACGCACGGACAGACGGACAACCCGAAAACATAATGGCTCCTGCGCCTTACGGTGGCGGAGGCATAAAAATTTAAATTACAAGTTAAAATGGTTGCCTCTCATGCAAACATTTATAATATTAATAGTTATATGATTTGCATATTCACATCAAATGTTTAATACATTTCATCAATTCATCTGAAATAACAATATTTCAAGTACAAGGCTTGATATTTCAAAACATCTAGCAACTGAGCCATTCCACCGAATCGGTGCCATTTCCGTCCCTAGAAAATTATATGTATAAATGCAAATAAAAATGTACTTTAAAATACATTTCCTTATTACGCAGAATGTCCTGCACATTGATCTGATTTCAAATTTAAGATATATAATTGTAAGGATTAATAAAAACTACCTAAAACACTGAAAAATAGCATGTGTTACCTGTCCCCGCACTCTATACTTGACTATGAAATATTATAATTAAAATCCTTCAGAGACAGTATTTCTTTTGCACTGTTATGTGACTCCATATCCTATCCATGTTTTAAATATATATATATATATTTTTATGCCTCCGCCACCTTAAGGTGCAGGAGCCATTATGTTTTCGGGTTGTCCGTCTGTCTGTCCCGAAACCTTGTGAACACGATATCTCAAAGGCTAATAAAAGGAATTTCACCAAACTTTCACCATTTGTGCGCTCTGGGACAAACATGAGCTGATTAGATTCTGAGGTTAAAAGGGCTAAAGTCAAGGTCACTGTGATGTCAAATGTCTGTCTGAAAACCTTGTGAACACAATATCTCCAAGGCAAACGAAAGGAATTTCACCAAACTTTCACCATTTGTGCATTTGGGGACAAACATGAACTGATTAGATTTTGAGGTTAAAAGGTCACAGGTCAAGATTACTGTGAGGTCAAATGTCCATCCCCAAATCACAACTTAATAAGGCGTGTAGTCTACCAGGCAGAGGCATCCCCATCAACGCCGTTGGCGTCGAGTTCTATCTAGTTTCATAAGAAATCCACAATATCTTAGTTAAAATATACATTTTAGTCGTGTCCCTGGGTTTTCACTCAGTCATGTTACCCAAACATATTACCCCATCTGACAAATTTTGAATATTCCATAAATCACATGCTCAACAGGAAGTTACATCAGTTGTGTCTTCTGAAGGCCATGGGAAGACCAAAAGTTAGTTCTCTCATTTACTTTTCTGTATATTTGATGATTTTTTAACTTTGACTGATAAGGTCAATGTCAACATACTGTCCTGTTACTTAAATTATTTTTAGATGATATTTGTTTATTTTAAAAATACAGATTTTTGGTAAATCACTAGAATGTGCTAAGTGTGGTCATGCTATTAGCGATGACGCCATGTGGCTTAATTCCATGTATTAGCTAATCCTGGGCTAAAAACTCAGTCCTGTTACTCATATAAAGAGTATACAGCCATCTTTGACTTCCAAACCTCGTAAAAAAAAATAAATAACGTAGCCTGAAGTTGACCAATACACATTTTGAATAGTTAAATATGTGTATTATAATCAGTGTTGAAAAGATATGACAAATTAAGTTTAATTTGGGAGTGGTACAACAAGCAAATGGCACCCATTCGGTGGAATGTCCAAACTACTAATTTAAATATTGAAACAACCATTTTTAATCTGCTTTTGCTGTGATACCTTTTTTACAATATATACACATAAGGGGCCACGTGTCTTGATGTCCTCAGAAACTCCTGGATTTTAGCAAATAACAAGATTCAGCTTTTTCCATATACAAAAATATCTATATTTTATAATCCATTACTGACTACAAATGAGTTTTCAGCCTAACAACCACATTAGAGAAAATGATAAAGCTAACAAACTTATTTCAAGACCTGCCTTACTTTTATTTAATAATTGAAAGGTAATTAAATGTAAAAAAAAAAAGTTTATAAAAGCAGATACTTGTGATGAATAATTTCAATTCTAGAAGAAAGCACATTGCATTTGCACATCACACAATATCAGATGACAATTTAAATCACCAATAAATGTTTTCAATTCACTTATTACTACATAGCACAAAAATCAGAAAAGTGCATGGCCAATATCATTAATTTCAAAATTCTTTCCTTAGGAGCAATATTTGCGGAAACACCTGGGCCAAAATTATCCATGACTTTGCATTTTGACTATGTGAAAGTTACTGTTACTTTGTTTTGATATGTTTCCACTGACGGGAATTGCCAGCAGAGCTCTTCCTCTTTCTCTTCTGGTTTTTATTGTTGCCTTTCTCTAAAATTCTCTTTTTCAGCCTCATCAACTTTGCAACTCTCTTTGCCTTCTTTAACTTCAGTAACTTCACTGATGTCTGCGGTTTTTCTTTGTGTTTTTTCTGCTTTTCTTCTTTAAGTTGTTTAATATGTTTCTTATACGTGGCAAAAGCACTGAGGCAGGATTTTTTCATGGCTGTAGATACTTTGAAATCTGTGCTTTTCACATGTTTTTTTCCTTAAGGCAGTTTTGATGATAGCCACAGCTTCATATTGGTTACAGTCATCTTTGTTCTATCCTCCTCTATGATGTCATCCATGATGTTGAAGGTTGCCTCTATCAATGGTCCAGAAAATATTTTTAGTATTGATGTCACTAGCTTTTTCAAAGCAGGGTATCGCACTTGATTGAAGCTCTCCACTGAAAATACCCTTGCCCAAAATCCACTGTCAATGTGATAATCTTTACTACCGGTATACTGTGATGCCAACTCCTTCACCTGCTGGTCTGTATTGTATCTTTCTGCATCGACGGACAGCTGACCTGATTCTTCTGATGGAAATACCTGTGGTATTTTCTCTGCAAGCATTTTCAGGGACTTTTCTGTTTGACTGTGCCCTACAAAATCTGGATCAAGAACAGACATCAGTTGCAGAGTTTTGTCGTCGATAGGCATCTTCAGCATCTTCTGGGCAGCCATAACATAGCCTGTTCTCAGATCACTGTAAGGCAAGGCAAAGTTTATTTATATAGCGCATTTCATACTTGGAAAGTAATTCAATGTGCTTAACAGAAAAAAAAGAATTAAAATAACAACAGAAATTAGAAAATTTATACCTTCTAAAATTAGAAGGTGTAAAATTTAAATAAAAACATCAAAGACATAAAACCCTTAGACACAAGACTTTATCAAAAGTAAATATAATAGTTTAAAAATAATTTGTTTAAAATAAACATACATAGAAAAAAAAGTGATAAAAGTCTAGTGTGTTTAAAAAAAAAAGTCAGCAAAAAGCATCTGAAAACAATTGTCTTCAATTTGGTTTTAAAACTAGAAACAGTTTGGGCTTTCTTAATATCCAGTGGGAGCTTGTTCCAGAGTGTAGCTGCGTAGCAGCTAAAAGCTGCTTCACCACTACCAGAGTTCACAAAAGGTTGAGCTAAATTAAAATTTTCCTGTGACCTGAGGGCTCTAGATTGAGTATGGATTTGACACATGTCTGCTAGATAGCTTGGTCCCAACCCATTTAGCACTTTAAAAACCAACAGCAGAACCTTAAAATCAATTCTGTAGGATACAGGAAGCCAGTGGAGGGACCTCAGGATGGGCGTAATGTGGTCATCTCATCTCATTATCTCTAGCCGCTTTATCCTTCTACAGGGTCGCAGGCAAGCTGGAGCCTATCCCAGCTGACTACGGGCGAAAGGCGGGGTACACCCTGGACAAGTCGCCAGGTCATCACAGGGCTGACACATAGACACAGACAACCATTCACACTCACATTCACACCTACGGTCAATTTAGAGTCACCAGTTAACCTAACCTGCATGTCTTTGGACTGTGGGGGAAACCGGAGCACCCGGAGGAAACCCACGCGGACACGGGGAGAACATGCAAACTCCGCACAGAAAGGCCCTTGCCGGCCGCTGGGCTCAAACCCGGACCTTCTTGCTGTGAGGCGATAGCGCTAACCACTACACCACCGTGCTGCCCTGTAATGTGGTCATATTTTCTTCTTTTTGTTAGGACTCTGGCTGCAGCGTTTTGTATCAATTGAAGACAGTTAATGATTTTTTTTTCGGAAGGCCTGTTAAGAGGCCATTGCAATAGTCAATTCTGCTCAACACAAAAGCATGCACCAGCTTTTCAAGGTCATTTACTGACACAAAATCCCTTAATTTAGCAATGTTTTTCAAGTGATAAAATGCTGACTTGGTAACCGCTTTTATGTGCTTATTAAAATTAAGGTCGTTGTCAAGAATGACACCAAGATTTTTTACATAATCTTGTGCTTTAAGTCCCTTTTGCTCTAGCAGTGCAGCGATCCTGAGTCTCTGATCTTTTTTCCCCAAATATGATCACTTCAGTCTTATCTGTATTTAGCTTTAAGAAGTTGTGTGACATCCAGTCGTTAATTTGGTCCAGACAGAGGTGAAGGGACTCAAGAGGGGTGTCATTATTAGGTGATAGGGCCAGATAGAGTTGCGTGTCATCGGCATAACTATGATGATAGAGTTATCCTTAATGATTTGGCCAAGTGGAAGCATGTAGAGGTTAAATAAAAGTGGACCAAGGATTGATCCTTGGGGAACTCCACATGTCAGGGACCTTAATGTGGAGACATAGTTGCTGATGGCAACATAGAAACATCTATCCTGTAGGTAGGATCTCAGCCAACTGAGAACCATGCCGGAGAAACCAACCCAGTGCTCTAGGCGATGCAGTAATATGCCATGATCAACAGTATCAAATGCTGCGCTGAGGTCAAGTAGCACCAGAACAGAGGTTTTACCTACGTCAGTGTTTAGGCGGATGTCATTAACAACTTTTAATAAGAGATGTTTCTGTGCTATGACTCGCTCTGAAGCCAGAATGGAACTTGTCGAAGCAGTTATTTGATGTTAAAAATATAGTCAATTGATTTAAAAACTATTTTCTCAATAATCTTCCCAATAAAAGGTAGATTGGAAATGGGTCTATAATTGTTTAGAGCTGAGACATCTAAGTTACTCTTCTTAAGTAGTGGCTTTACAACTGCTGTTTTGAGACACTGGGGGAAGATACCTGTTTGCAGTGATGTTAACAACCTGCAATACATCAGGTATAATAAGGTGAAGCACAGATTTTAGAAAGCTAGTAGGCATAATGTCAAGTTCAGATATGGAGGAACTAAGATTAAGTGTACAGTCTTATCAAGAGTTCCCTTGTCAATAAAGCTAAAATTTGACATTAAAGTGTAGACACCTCTCTTAGAGGTGATTTATGTGGACATATTACTTGCAGCTGAACCATTATGTGCTCTCTTATTGTCTCGATCTTACCCATAAAAAAGGATGCGAACTCGTTGCATTTATCGGTTGAGAGAAACTCGGGTGCAAATTTTGGTGGGGGGCTTAATAATTTCTCAACTGTGGGGCAAAAAGCACACAAGCATTATTCAAATTGTTGATGTTGGAAAAATAAGACTGTCTTGCTTTGGAAATTTCAGAATTATATAGGCAGAGCATGTTTTTATGGGTTTGGGAGTCTATTTGGAGTTTAGATTGACGCCATTTTCTCTCTGTCTTTCTGCACTGTCTCTTTAGCTCTTTTACTGCTGGATGCAATCTCCATGGTGCTTTTTGCCTACCTGTGACTTTTTTTTTTTTAGTTTTGCGGGGGCAATGTTATCCATGATGTGAGACATTTTTGTGTTGAAGTTGCTTTAAAGCAGATTGTTTACATCAGTCGAGTCTGAAGTTTGACTAGGACTAGATGTTTGTGATAATGCAAGCTCAAAAAGAGCAGCAGTGTCCACATTTATGGACCTTTTCTTCACAGTTGTTAACCTGTTTTGCACATTAGGGAACATACAAACATAAAAACCCCCACAAAAATGGTCAGACAATACCATATCCACAACATTTAAAGAGACACTGAGACCCTTTGTAATAACCAGGTCTAGGGTGTGGCCATATGAGTGTGTTGGTCCTTGTACATGTTGTGTTAGGCTGAAAGTGTCCATTAGTGTGATAATTTCTTTGGCTTTAAAGTCCCGTTATATAATAATACAGTCAAAGTCTAAACAAATAGGCCTAACTGACAGCAATTCACCAAATTCATCAAGAAAGACTGGAGCGCTACCTGGACACAAGCTGGGGCTTGATCACCCCTGGCTGGGTTGCCTGGGTGAGAGTGTATGATGTTTGGAAGACCCCAGGTAACATCACTGAAGATGTGTCCAGGTTGCATCACTTGCTGATGTATGTTATAAGAGCTGAGAGACTTGGAGGCCTATAGACAGTAGGGTTATGACTGTGAAAGTGTTTTCAAAATTTCTACTTTCCTGATGTTGCATTTGGTGAACTTTTACTCATATATTACATTTTTGAAGTTATTTTTATTGGGTCATGCAAAAACCTCCCACACCCAACATCACCTCACTTTTGATAAATACATGTATATTAAATAAATAAATAAATCATGATTATAAAATAAATTAATTGAAAGATGTGTAAAGTACTTTTATATAACAATAAATTGCTTAACAATTGTTGTAATTATAATTGTTAATTAATACAAATTTAATAATTAACAATTAATTATTAAATTTGTATTAAATTTGTATTAGATTCTGTTCACCCAGTGAGTACGTTTTGTCTAATCTAGCTTTATTCAAGTCAGCATATGCATATGTACTTGCCAACAGACAAATCTTTATCAGACTTCTGGATGCTTTTGTGTTCAGGTTTCACAAACATTCCCATCAGACGTTGAACAACTTCCACCATTTTGCTGCGAAGGGTGTGAATCATAAGTTTTTCAGACTGAAATGACTTGACGTAATCCTGGAAAATATTCAACAAACCTCGAAACATGTTCAACACGATTACAGTTTCCCTTCTTTTCAGAAACAAACAATTCACTATCCTGTCCTTTCTGTCTGAGCTTGTTGTAGATTCTTGTTGTTCCTGTGACATCTGCATCAGTATGACTGCTGACTGCGCTTCATCTGACATCTTGTTGTTCCGCAGAATCTGGCTGATGATTTCTCTGAAATTCAATCACGTAACTGTTATAACATTGATATAATGATGACAAATGATACATGATACTAAACTGTATATACATAAGTTCTAAAATGTCAGAGGAATGGTTGTAGGGAAATCTAGTTTGCAAAGATAAATGTACACATTACCATAACAGTTTTAATTCATATCAAACACCTCATCATGGATACAAAATGAATTTCATTTAAATTATCAATAATAATATTTTATAAATGATGTATACACAACCCCGATTCCAAAAAAGTTGGGACAAAGTACAAATTGTAAATAAAAACGGAATGCAATAATTTACAAATCTCAAAAACTGATATTGTATTCACAATAGAACATAGACAACATATCAAATGTCGAAAGTGAGACATTTTGAAATTTCATGCCAAATATTGGCTCATTTGAAATTTCATGACAGCAACACATCTCAAAAAAGTTGGGACAGGGGCAATAAGAGGCTGGAAAAGTTAAAGGTACCAAAAAGGAACAGCTGGAGGACCAAATTGCAACTCATTAGGTCAATTGGCAATAGGTCATTAACATGACTGGGTATAAAAAGAGCATCTTGGAGTGGCAGCGGCTCTCAGAAGTAAAGATGAGAAGAGGATCACCAATCCCCCTAATTCTGCACCGACAAATAGTGGAGCAATATCAGAAAGGAGTTCGACAGTGTAAAATTGCAAAGAGTTTGAACATATCATCATCTACAGTGCATAATATCATCAAAAGATTCAGAGAACCTGGAAGAATTTCTGTGCGTAAGGGTCAAGGCCGGAAAACCATACTGGGTGCCCGTGATCTTCGGGCCCTTAGACGGCACTGCATCACATGCAGGCATGCTTCTGTATTGGAAATCACAAAATGGGCTCAGGAATATTTCCAGAGAACATTATCTGTGAACACAATTCACCGCGCCATCCGCCGTTGTCAGCTAAAACTCTATAGTTCAAAGAAGAAGCCGTATCTAAACATGATCCAGAAGCGCAGACGTCTTCTCTGGGCCAAGGCTCATTTAAAATGGACTGTGGCAAAGTGGAAAACTGTTCTGTGGTCAGTCGAATCAAAATTTGAAGTTCTTTATGGAAATCAGGGACGCTGTGTCGTTTGGACTAAAGAAGAGAAGGACGACCCAAGTTGTTATCAGCGCTCAGTTCAGAAGCCTGCATCTCTGATGGTATGGGGTTGCATTAGTGCGTGTGGCGTGGGCAGCTTACACATCTGGAAAGACACCATCAATGCTGAAAGGTATATCCAGGTTCTAGAGCAACATACAGTATGCTCCCATCCAGACGACGTCTCTTTCAGGGAAGACCTTGCATTTTCCAACAGGACAATGCTAAACCACATACTGCATCAATTACAGCATCATGGCTGCGTAGAAGAAGGGTCCGGGTACTGAACTGGCCAGGCTGCAGTCCAGATCTTTCACCCATAGAAAACATTTTGGCGCATCATAAAACGGAAAATACGACAAAAAAGACCTAAGACAGTTGAGCAACTAGAATCCTACATTAGACAAGAATGGGTTAACATTCCTATCCCTAAACTTGAGCAACTTGTCTCCTCAGTCCCCAGACGTTTACAGACTGTTGTAAAGAGAAAAGGGGATGTCTCACAGTGGTAAACATGGCCTTGTCCCAACTTTTTTGAGATGTGGTGATGTCATGAAATTTAAAATCACCTAATTTTTCTCTTTAAATGATACATTTTCTCAGTTTAAGCATTTGATATGTCATCTATGTTCTATTCTGAATAAAATATGGAATTTTGAAACTTCCACATCATTGCATTCCGTTTTTATTTACAATTTGTACTTTGTCCCAACTTTTTTGGAATCGGGGTTGTAAGTAGGCGTGGCGGGTCATAGAGGACCAGAAGTTCACTCAGGTACTGTGGTGCGAGACCATTCGGTGCTTTAAAGGTCAATAGTAGTATTTTATCAATACAAAATTTGATTGGGAGCCAATGCAGTGTGGATAAGACAGGGATGATGTGGTCATATTTTGTAGTTCTAGTGTAATGGAAACTTCTAATAAACACTTCAGAATGCTTAGCAGTTGTCTTTTCAGTTATTTATTATAGTAGATCATATAAAACAGAGATATAAAATAGGAAAGGAAAAAAGAAAAGAAAAAGACACCACTTCAGTGATGCCGAGAGTACGCGCACTCTGAGTTGTGTTTTAGTGGCTGTTATCTATTATACTCCTAAAGGCATTCGCTTACTGCTCGCGTCTTCACGTGATTGGCTCAAGATTTTCTATGAAGCTTTGTTAAAGCGTGCACCTGGCGTGCTCTGGGATGTGCAGGAACTCAGACACCCTGCTTATCACCAGCCAAGGCCACAGAGAAGCGATTACAGCATGTGGGGAAAACAACTTTTCTCAGTACACTAGGCCACTTGAGCTCAACACACAGAAACACAGAGAATAGGAATGTTCATTCACTAAATTTCCTTCACATTTCCCCCCCTTTTTATCCTACAGGATAATAATTGCTAAAAGAAAGAAATGTACACAATTTCAGTGGTAAGAGTTACCAGAGAGATTTGACTTAAAGTGCACCTGACAGCAAAAAACATGTTAATTTCAGCCATATTGAGTTGAATAAAATGACACACATTGCGCAACAGAATAGTAACAAACATAGTTTTGAATGGCCCGCCACGCAGATAAATCGATATCACGGTGAGCCAACCCACGGCCGAGGAAGAAGGCGGATATGACGTCACATGCAGAACCGCTGACAGACATTTTCTCAGCTTCTCGTTGTTCACCAGTGCTTTGCAAGTGAATATTTTTGCGTCTGAGTCGTTTATTTTGGTGAATATGCCTGCTCGTTGTGTGGCTGGATTTTGCTCCAACCCCAGGGAAGCTGGGTATAGTCTGTATACCTTTCCCAAGGATCCCATCAGACGTGAAGAGTGGGCAAAACAAGTGCGCCGGACACGGGAACTGTTTTTAAGTATCAATATTTATAACAACAAAATGATATTTTAATTTGAAAACAGACTGTATGTTGGGAGGAAATGATGTCAGGATAGCTTTGTGTATAAAATCAGTCTATCATCTAAAATTTCCAATCACCGACGATATTGGCGTAAAGTAGGAATTTCATGAACATGACCAGCTTGAATGAAGTCTGAGGTATTATTCACATGCATTGTGTCCGAGTCGGAAATCTCGCCTTCTGCAGGCAAATCGTCCAGATAAGGCAAAATGCCACCCACTGCTTCGTCTTCATGTAATCCGACATGTCCAGTGTCAACCTCAAAAAGGGCCTCAGTTTCTGAAGACTGGTCAGAAAATCGCTCTGTTTCGTCGGCCATAGCTGCCTTGAAGGCCGAGCAGTCGTTCTGCATGTGATGTCATGGCAAATATGGCAGTCACTGACAGTGGCTTGGTGCTTGTGAAAGAATTCACAAAATTCTTTCACACTGAGTGCCACAAGGCTTTCCTGAACGTAATTTTTTTTGTCTGTAGTGTAAAAAATGAGGACAATTTATTGACGAAACAAAACATGGGTCAGTTTAGGAGCACTGAGAAAAACCGCGGCTTTGACGATCCCAAAATCATGTTGTCTGAGATCGCGATTTTCGGTTGAAAACGATAGATCGTTCAGCCCTACTGTCAACCCTCCCGTTTCCCCCGGGAAATCCCTTATTTTGACTTATTTCCCGCTGTCTTCCCGTTTTTTTTTTTTTTATTTTCCCGAAAATATCCCGTATTTTCACATTATATAAAAGTCCGTATTTTCACAATATAAAAAAGTCGGTAGGTCCAGAATTCATGACGCGCCTCTGACAGGAGTTTACAGCAGGAAGTCGGGCCATGAATTCACGTCCCCGCCCTCTCAGGCATCAGTCATTACAGAACTACGTCCGGAGGCGAGGCTGAACAAGTGATTAGGTCCAGTGTTGCCAGATTGGGCAGTTTCCCTCCCAAGTTGGGCGGTTTCAAGTGCATTTTGGCGGGTTTTGAACATATTTTGGGCTGGAAAACGTCAGCAGTATCTGGCAACACTGATTAGGTCTGAGGTGAAGATGGCGATGCTAATAGCTAAGAAAAATATTAGCCTCTCTTTCTTTGATGATTTCAACAAGTGCGTGGCTGGAATGTTCCCAGACTCTTCCCTCGCAAAGAAATTTTCCATGGGGAAAACGAAAGCCTCCCAAATAATCAAAGGTAAGCTACACATGTTTACATTAAGTATGTCCTGGCTAAGACCTCATAAATAGCCTAGTGTAAACTAATTGGTGTATTAACTGTTTTATCCACTCATTGTCTATTTTATTTTCTATCTGAAACTTACCCATTTTAAATCACTCTTGGTTTAATATCTTATATTACTCTCTCTTTATTACATCTAGTTTCTCTTTATTACATCTATCTATCTATCTATCTATCTATCTATCTATCTAGTGTTCCGAAGCCATGACTATGGTAAAACCATAATAAATTGCAATGGAATTGAATTTATTGACTGGTTATATAATGACCTTTCTTATTTTAACATAAGATACGTATTTTAGCCCTTAATTTGGGAAATAACTGGTACCACTGAAAGCAAATAAAAATGAATGTATAGTTTATTCACAAATGCACTCTGTAAACCATAAGCATATTGAGTTTGGGTCTTGGCTATCACCAACATGCACCAGAGTACAGGAAATCACAAATACTAGATAGAAAATTGCCCCCCATTCAACTACACACCCACTTCTGGTGGTGAAGGGTATGACTTTCCAAAATTTTCCCTTATTTTGAGTTAAAAATCTGGGAAATATCCCTTTTTTTCAAACCTCAAAGTTGACAGGTATGCTTGTTATTGTTGTTGGTCTTAACAACTCCGCCCTCCCCGCTGACGTAAGCGGTTCTTTCCTCTGGCCCAGCAGAGAGTTGGTGCTAGCCTGGAACTGGTTTTTCTGGCCCCAGAGCCAGTTCTTTGTCAGTGGAAACAGAAAGCCCGGTTCCAAACTAAGCACTGGCCCCGAACCAGCCCTGGAACTGCTTTGGTGGAAAAGGGGGCATGTGCCTATGTGTCAGCCCTGTGATGACCTGGCGACTTGTCCAGGGTGTACCCCACTTTTCACCTGTAGTCAGCTGGGATAGGCTCCAGCTTGCCTGTGATCCTGTACAACAGGATAAAGCACCTACAGATAATGAGATGATCTGAGCTTTCAAACAGTGTCTTGTTCATAATAAACTTCCTTTTTAAATAACCTAAATAATGACAACTTCTGCTTTTCCACTGTATAAAGGAGATGCACCATTCTCAGAAGTACTGCAATACTGGGTTGATGCCAGATATTAAACTAATGACAATAGATACTAAGTGATACATCAAGTGAGGAACGACCAGGAGGGACATCCTTCACTACACAACACTCGAGGACGGAAGATACTGCTTTAGTCACTAAACAGTTAAATATAGAAACCGCATCATTACCATGTAAACAACCCAAAACCTCAACGACAACACAGCAGAGGCAACAGAAACACACAAATTAACAGCTTTAAAAGTCTGTGCACACAAAGAGGAGGAGGAAATGAGAATGAGTTCACAAACTGACCAATCAGAAGGATACAACCTCATCTGGACTACAAAACATCTTACAGCCTTTTCTACATAAATTAATGAAATGTATTTAAACGTGTTTTAAAATGGATAAAGCTGTATTAAACAATACACATTTAATACAAGCTGAAAATGTCTCCACTTAAAATAAGTTGCCTCCCACTGGCCAAGTGTGGTACTGCAGGTCGGAGCCATTTTACTTGTGAAGAGGATGTGCTGTACACGTGTGTGAATACCTACAGTGGTGCTTGAAAGTTTGTGAACCTTTTTAGAATTTTCTATCTTTCTGCATAAATATGACCTAAAACACACACGTCCTAAAAGCAGATAAAGAGAACCCAATTAAACAAACATTATACTTATTACACTTATCCAGGGCCGCCTCTAGGTCTTTGGCTGCCCTAGGCGAGATTGAGTTTTGGCGCCCCCCCAGAAAAAAACCCCTCTAATAACATCTAAATAACACTTTAATCTAATCACTCTATTTTCATCACATCTCATTATCTCAAGCCGCTTTATCCTTCTACAGGGTCACAGGCAAGCTGGAGCCTATCCCAGCTGACTACGGGCGAAAGGCGGGGTACACCCTGGACAAGTTGCCAGGTCATCACAGGGCTGACACATAGACACAGACAACCATTCACACTCACATTCACACCTACGGTCAATTTAGAGTCGCCAGTTAACCTAACCTGCATGTCTTTGGGGGAAACTGGAGCACCCGGAGGAAACCCACGCAGAGAACATGCAAACTCCACACAGAAAGGCCCTCGCCGGCCCTGGGGCTCGAACCTAAACAACCACTGTTTCTATTACTATTAAACAATGTATGGTGCATGGACAATAAACAAGAAGTCATTTTTATCTTTTTTCTTTATTGTTATTATTGTTATCATTATTCACATAAAGTGTCACAAAGTAAAATGACCACACAAATTCAATACATATCTCCATATAATGGACAAAAACTCTTCCGCACCCTGTTCAAAGTGTAGTGCATGGACAATAAACAAGAAATTATTTTTAGTTTCTTTTTTGCTATAAGTTAAGTCATCTCTGAAGAATTAACAAATTAAATGAATAAAAAATTCTACAATTCTAAATTGTGCAAACTTAAGCACCCTGTTAGGACATCAATGGGCTGTATTTTCAAACAAAAGTGCTATTATGGGTACTTTGTTATTGAAGTAACATTACAATGGGACTCGTCTGGTCTTCCTAATGGCAAATTCCTTGATATCACATGATATTTCTCTTGAGATCTCTTGGTTGATGCTCATTAGAGCAAGCCCATTCAGACGTTCTTGACTCATTGTTGACCTTAAGTATGTCTTCAGCAGTTTTAATTTTGAAAAGCTTCTTTCAGCATAAGCTACTGTCACAGGTAGTGTAACAGCAGAGGTAAGAAGCGCATATTTCTACATCCCCAGCCGCATCAGAGGTGTTGTAAAAAAGGTTTTCAACCTTTCATGAGCCAGGGCACACTTTTTTCAATGAAAAAATCTCAAGGCACATCACCAATAGAAAATGTTGACTGAAACTAAAACGCTGTTGCCAATATTTACAATATACAGTCATTCTATAATTTTCCACGGTACACTTGGTGATCTCTCATGGCACACTAGTGTTCCGCGGTACTAGAGTTCGGTAGCACAGTGGTTGAAAACACTGTACACCACTGATGGACTTGGTAACATCTCCATTCAATAACTCCATTCCTCCTTTTTGGTGGGGTTTTGGTCGCCCTTGGCGCCCCTGGGCACACTTTGCGCTCTAGGCAATCGCCGGTGCTGGTAAAGAGAACACATCTGAGTGCTTGTTTCGTTTCCCTGCAGTCTTGATGCACTGAGATTGTTTCTTGTATTCAACGCGTTTATTATATTTTCCTCCAGGAAGCTCTTCGCAACATGGTTGCTTGAATGAGCTGCTAAACTGTCATTTTAATGAAAACACAGATCAACAAAGCAACTTTGTTTTATTAAAAAAAAAACGTGTCAGGCACCATTGGAATATCTCGCTGCGAAACGTGTTCAGTGCATAAAAGACCTTTACTTCAGCCCAGACTGCTCAACGACACCGACAGACTGCTCCAAGTGCAGCCATATTCAAAACAAGCAACAGATCTATGTCAGTTATCTACGTTATGCAAAAACACTCTTTAGCCAACAACACTTAGGCTATTACATGGCCAAAACAGAGAATAGCCGCAGATGCGCACTTGCGCGCCCAAAGACACATAGACAGGGCGAACCACTGTTGAGCGCTTATTGTTTCATGATTAACAACCACCACCCCACCCCGCTTTTTTTGACAAATCGCACCCTGACTACATGCTTTGCTGTACAATTAAATTAGGCTAAGACCTTTATAATGCTGACTCGTTTTCAGAATAGTGGAAGTCATAATTTTTCTCCCCCTGTTTCTGCGCCCCTGGATGGAAGCAGCGCCCTTAGCATTTGCCTATATTGCCTATGCCACGGGCCGGCTCTGCACTTATCCTGCCCAGCTAGAAGAGGTCAATTTGACGAGAGAAATAGGTCTCTGCTGCAGTAAACCCTCAATTACAGATGCTGGCAAAAGGAAATTGCTTATATTACAAACCAAACTGGACGATATTTGCACGAAGAAAGCAAATGGGGCTTTCATTAAGTTTAAAGCAAAACAGCTTGAGGAGGGAGAGAGAAACTCTTCTTATTTTTGCAGATTGGAGAAAACCCGCCAGGAGAAAAATAATACAGGAACATTGATCATTCATGATAATGAATGCTCAGACCCAAACAAAATAGCCAAAGAAACATACTGGGGGGTTTGTTGTTGTTTTTAATAATTTATACTTTCCTAATTTCTCTTCTGATTCAGCAGAAATCTTTTTTTTGGTAGAATAAAAAAAAATAATTCCCCAAATAAATAAGGATTTCCAAAATGACTATGATCACATTTGAGGAGCTAGAGATATAATTGCATTGCCTGACTCCAGACCACTCCCCTGGCCCAGACGGTCGCACAGGAAATTTTTTGGGAACATCCATCCATTATCCATAACGGCTTACCCTGTTCTACAGGGTCGCAGGCAAGCTGGAGCCTATCCCAGCTGACTATGGGCGAGAGGCGGGGTACACCCTGGACAAGTCACCAGGTCATCGCAGGGTTGACACAGAGACAAACAACCATTCACACTCACATTCACACCTACGGTCAATTTAAAGCCATCAATTAGCCTAACCTGCATGTCTTTGGACTGTGGGGGAAACTGGAGCACCCGGAGGAAACCCACGCGGACCACCTTGCTGTGAGGCAACAGTACTAACCACTACACCACTGTACTGCCCTTTTTGGGAACATATCAAAGTACTTTTTTTTTTTTTTGAAACACTAAAAGACACTACAGAAAGTTTATCACTTCCACAAAGTATAAGGCAAGGTGTAATAGTTCTTATTCCAAAGTCAGGTAAAGATCCAAAAATTTATTAGATAACTGAAAACCAATAACCCTCCTCATTAATGATTACAAGCTACTAACACACGCATTCTTCAACCGCCTCAAAAAAGAACTCTCAAAGTGATACCCAATCAGGTTTTAGAAGAAGTAGATCAATACATATTTGACTTGTCATTGTCGTAGTTTCCGTAACAAAAGGGCTTTTTATGGTGTGAGGATGTTGGCCCCATGCCCACCCCCAACCTGGAGGACCAAGGGATCATTCTTTATCTGGACCCTACCCTTCAACCTGTTCAGCATGGTAGGCCCTACTAGGAGTCTAAGACTCCAGCCAACATAGTTTTTGGGGTCATGGGGTCACACAAACTGCCCCACCCTGGTAAGGTGGCAATTCCTTTGGAGTAGAGGATACATAAATGGGCCTGACATGGGGTGAAGCTCAAAGGGTAACAAAAGACCACACAGAATGACATTGATGTGTCACAGCCTTATTTTCCACTCGGTAAGAAGAGAATAAGTAAGTAAATAGATCAATACATAACAATGTGTGGCTAGTTTTGGACCTACTTGAATATAGTGATTATATTGATGATGATGGCTTTATTCTTTTTCTGGATTTATAAAAAGCTTTCGACATGGTAGAACATCCGTTTATTTTCAAGGCATTGGATCTCCGTGGTTTTGGAGAGAACTTTAGGAATGTAATCAAATCCTTAAAAACTTTAAGAATGTAATCAAATCCAAATGTGCAGCAGTAAAAGACCTCAGGGTGATCACTGACTCCAGTCTTTCATGTGAAACTCATATTGATAACATTACCCAGATAGCTTTCTTTCATCTCAGAAATATTGCTAAGATAATAAATATGTCACTACATAATGCAGACAAACTAGTTCATGCTTTTGTTACCTCCAGGTTGGATTATTGTAATGCCTTTCTGTCTGAATGTTCCAATAAGTGCATAAATAAGCTCCAGTTAGTTCAAAATGCAGCAGCAAGAGTCCTTACTAGAACTAGAAGATATGACCACATCACATCACTCCTGTCTTATCGACACTGCATTGGCTCCCAATCAAATTTCATATTGATTATAAAATACGACTATTGACCTCTAAAAGAAAATAAAACCCATTTTTAAAATACAGTTATGAAGATAGTTTATATCATAATCTAACGATTCACGTGAATAATTGAAAATAAGGAGCTCACACAACTAAGATATCAATCTGCAAAAGTCAGTTTCTATGCAGAACAGACAATTTCATGGAGGCCGCCACTGAAAATATTTTAACCAATCAGAAAAATCCCCCCGATCGCTTCCGGCAATGTTCTGACGTCATTTGGGCGCAAAACATGTAAGCTTCGCATAACGAGTAAGACATGAAGCTGCCTCTGGCTGGAGATTATTTCATTAAAATTTTATATGAAAGAAAAATTGAAATTCCATTTCTCTAACAAAAAAGGTGGGGGGGAGATAATACTGATGTCACTGATAAACGGTGAGGGAATAGTGAACAGCTGATCTGATCTGAATGGAGGTGATCTGCGACTGAATGGAGGGAGGCAACTTTTCATATTTATATCCCTGGTACAAGTAGTGCTGCCGTGACAGCCTCATTCTGTGGACTGTAACCTTGCTAGACAACCTACAAACAGATCTGCATACAATTTAACTTACCTAAATCTGTTGAAGAGGCAAGTGCGTGAGCTTTTACACATTCCTGACAGCATAAGCACTTGTTAGCACGCTTCGCATGCTCTCGACTCATTCACGAAAAACTTCATCAAGACGTCCCCAGGCTAGCCTACCATAATTACCGTGGTAGACAATCTAACCCCCACGGCAATGCAGAAAGAAGGTCAAGAAAGACTGCTTTACTGTACAGGATTCATGTGAACATTACTGGAGACAACAATGGCAGAAGTGAAAAAACTAGCCTGCCCAAAGTACAAAAAGGTAAGAAGGTAATGGCTAAATGCCATTTGCTGCACAGGGACAGACCTCTCATGGGCCGAATGCATACATGTCAACCTTTGGTCAATCAAACCTGTATAACCAACCTCCAAAATCCATATTTCCCTTATAAAATCCTTATAAGATGCAAATTAAAATAATTTACCTAAAATGTCAATGATAATTAACAATGATATATCCCAGTTACTTTTTATTCAATATTAATAACAATAAACCTTCAGAATGAATACAAAGCTCCAATGTTTGACAAAAACACAAAGTGTCACTCTAATGTTCTGAATTGTACTCCATGACAGCTTTTTTAGCACTCTGCACCAATACCTCACAAGGCTGCATGTCACAGCAAGTGTCTGTGTTGATCTTGCCGGAGTGCCCATTCAGAATCTTTTCAGTCGCTAGTGAAAGTCGCTCAGGTGGAAATACGCGTTTCAAACAAAATGTTACTTCCCGGTTGGCGGGATTCACGCAATGCGGTGTGCGCATGATCAGAAGTGGAATGAAGTCTCGCTACCACAACGCGCGATTTCATAAGACTCTTTACTGGCTGTTTGTGCTTTCTGTGGTGTACAGTGCGTTTGTAAATGTTATGCACTCTTTTATCATCGTGGGAATTGATTATAGCTCTAAATAAATATTGAAGTTTTTTTTAAAGAATCCATATAACTATTTGTATGCCCATATACTACGTTTATTGAATCAAATCCGTATAAAATACGGACATTCCGTATAGGTTGACATGTATGCGACTGGAATGGTCCTTCGGGTGCAAAAACAGTACATTCGCAGCTCGTGTGCTCGGAACATCCATCCATCCATCCATTATCTGTAGCCGCTTATCCTGTTCTACAGGGTCACAGGCAAGCTGGAGCCTATCCCAGCTGACTATGGGCGAGAGGTGGGGTACACCCTGGACAAGTCACCAGGTCATCGCAGGGCTGACACATAGACACAGACAACCATTCACACTCACATTCACACCTACGGTCAATTTAGAGTCACCAGTTAGCCTAACCTGCATGTCTTTGGACTGTGGGGGAAACCGGAGCACCCGGAGGAAACCCACGCGGACACGGGGAGAACATGCAAACTCTGCACAGAAAGGCCCTCGCCACGGGGCTCGAACCCGGACCTTCTTGCTGTGAGGCAACAGTGCTAACCACTACACCACCGTGCTGTGTGCTCAGAACATTTTGAAGAAAATTGTTTCACTCAAACAACTTGGATGCACCGGGCATTAGGAATACCGTACAAGCCAGCGCTGAATCCAGATGCAGTTCCCACAATCTTCAGCCAAAAAGCGGACGAGACAAACAAGACAACACGGTCAGTAGTTCGCAAAAGAGAAGTTCAAAGCGTAAGAAAACACTTTTTATTGCTTCCCTAACTTTTTATTAAGCGTGATACGTTATTTTGAGTTCCTTTGGCATACATGTAATACTTGCTGATGCAGCTAAGCAGCTTGATGTTTGTTGGGCGTCTTGTTTTGATTTAGTGTTGTCAGAAAAGCCTCGGTAATGACTAACTAAAACAACTCTATCAATATTGTTCACTTCTGTGTAACCAATTGTATGGTAATGCTTGTTTTTCATGATCATCATCATTATTCGTGTCATTGACCGAAATACTTGAGGAAATCAGTGAAGAAATGTCGCTGGCGCTATGGTCCCTTTTGTCGAATACGGCCGTGTATTGTAAGTGATGTGACACTTTACGGAAACCATTCAGAGTTTTTAGGTATACAGGAATCTGTTTGTGGAATAGCCGACCTCGATCAGTGCAATCTAGTCAAACGTGATAATTTTAAGAAACAGGTGAAACAGTTTTTATGGAGTAAATTCCAAACCCAGTTTTATGATGTGTATATAACTAATTGTTAATCATTTTAGTGCCATTTCTGTAATCTAGTTGTACTCTGTGATAATTAGTTATCATATATTTTTTGTTTATGACTTTTTCATCATTGTTTATACAATTTTGTCAATTTATTATTGTCTCTTATATTTTATTGTTTCCTGCTGTCATCAAGAGGACCACATTGGAAATAAGTGTATTTTATACATTGTGTTATCCTTGGTGCTATTTTATACTGTATCTTTTACATGTATGAATTTTACCAAATAAGTCCATACCATACCAGCAGCTCGGGTATTTCTGGCAATATTTCTGCCTTTTTTCGTACAAGTGCATCCTGCTGTAATGTTCACATGAATCCTGTATAGTAAAGCAGTGGTTGTTTACCCTTTTTCTGCATTGCTGGGGGAGTTGGACTGTCTACCATGGTAATCACAGTAGGCTAGCCTGGGGACATCTTGATGAGGAAGTGTTTCATAAATGAGTCAAGAACATGCTAAGCATGCTAATGAGTAGTATAATGCATAGTTTCAGCCTCGTTTTACAGGTAAAGAGTTCAGGTTTGTCCATAAGTCAGGGTTGCAGCTCATTAATACACTATTTCAGATGTATGGTGAAAAAATCGACATTGTCACCTAGTAGACCTTTTCGCTTTGCCCCTTCAGTACTCAAGTATACGCTCAGCCTTGCGCCCAAATGACATCATGCATCGCCCTTCCAACAGGCAACATGGCAGCCTCCTGGTGGCATTAGAGTAGTGATACAAAAATCCTTGTCCAGGGTACAAGCATCAGGGTACAAGCATTTGTCAATCCAGGGTGTACTCCTTGTCTGCTCCTTGTCTGCTTATGGGAGATTTTAATAACTGTATACTGAGTAAATCCCTCAACTTTTATCAATATGTCACATGCCCAACTAGAAAAAATAAGACTTTGGACAAGTGCTATGGCTCAATTAAGGAGGCTTATAAGGCCTCCCCCTTGGCTCCCTTGGGATCTTCAGACCACTGTGCTATCAATCTCATCCCTGTGTACAGACCAATGCTTAAAAAGGGGGAAATTAAAACTAGAGAGATTGAGTCCTGGGATGATGAATCTGTTCTGAAATTACAAGGTTGCTTTGATTGCACTGATTGGTCTGTCTTTATTGACTCTGCCTCAGATATTGATGAGCTTGTTGACACTGTATGTTCTTATACTTCTTTTTGTGTGGATTCTGTTATTCCCAAAAAGCATGTTAAAGTGTATGCAAACAATAAGCCATGGGTCACTAGCTCACTGAAACAAGTGCTAATGAAAAAACATCAGGCTTTTCAAAAAGGGGATACGTGTGAAATCAGGGAGGCAACAAAGGAGGTCAGGGCAGAAATTAAGAGGGCTAAATTGCAATATAAAAATAAAATGGAGGAAAGACTAGGCAGTAACAACTTGAGGGCAGCATGGGATGGTGTGAAAAAAATGATAGGTTTGCAAAAAGCACAAAAGAACTCAGTTCAATTGCCAATGTATAAAAATGATAGTGACTTATCTGAAGCATTGAACACCTTTTTTTCACGTTTTGACATTCATGACTTTTCAACTAAATTAAATAATTTAACAGAGGAACTGGCTCAGGTAGAGTGCACTCCTTTTTCTGTTGCAAAGGAGGAGGTCAGGTCTATATTTAAAAGATCTAAAGTAAATAAGAGTCCAGGTCCAGATGGGATTAGTGGGAAACTGTTGAAGTGCTGCTCAGAGCAGCTCTGTGGTGTATTTGCGGACATTTTTGAGATCTCCTTGAACCAGAGAAGGGTCCCAATGGCTTGGAAGGAGTCTATCATAGTTCCAGTGGCAAAGGGTAACTCTGCAGTCACATTAAATGACTTCAGACCAGTGGCACTGACCTCACTGGTCATGAAGTCATTCGAAAGGATTGTAAAGCGACTCCTACTATGCAGGGTGGGTGGAGCCCTGGACCCTGGGCAATTTGCATACAGGGCTAGAAGGGGGGTAGAGGATGCCCAGATTACACTTTTAGATCTCCTTTACAGACATTTAGAGGGTCCTGGTACGCATGCCAGGCTCTTGTTTTTGGATTTCTCCTCAGCTTTTAATACAATCCAGCCTCATGTTTTAGTTAGTAAATTACTTGCAGAATTTAATATTGAAAGTGATCTTGTGAGTTGGATAATGGACTTTTTAACAAACAGAACACAGAGAGTTAAGGTAAATGGTTGTCTCTCTGAAAGGCGTGTCTCTTCTACTGGCTCCCCTCAGGGTTGTGTACTTTCACCTTTACTATACATCCTCTACACTAACGATTGTAGGAGCCAGTATAGTAATAGACATATCCTGAAATATGCTGATGATACAGTCATTGTCAGTTTACTGCAGAAACATGAATCCCAGCATGGGCCTGTGGTCGACGAGTTTGTTAGTTGGTGTGACAGGTCTTTTCTCCAGATCAACACCTCTAAAACTAAGGATATGCTGATAGATTTTAGGAAAAAACAACCTGCTTTTCCTCAACCCACCTGTATAAAAGGTAGCAGTATAGAGGTGGTAGAGCAGTATAAATATTTGGGTACTGTGATAGACAGTAAACTCAAATTTGATGTAAATACAGAGACTATCTGCAAAAAGGGTCAACAACGATTGTACTTCCTAAGGAAGCTTAACTCTTTTAATGTTGATAAGGTTATTTTGTCTTTGTTTTATAAATCTTTTATTGAATCTGTTCTTACTTTTGCTTTCATTGCCTGGTATGGGGGTATCAGCCTGAAGGAGAAAAATAACATCAACCATATTGTGAAGGTGGCTGGTAAGATAATAGGCTGTCCACAGGCTTCCTTAATAGATATTTATGAGAGGCAGGTTATGAAGAAGGCAGATGACATATTGGATTGTGTAAATCATCCTCTTTATTGTTCTTTTGAGGTCCTCCCTTCAGGCAGGAGATTCAGAGTCCCTTGTTTTAAGTTCAACAGGACAAAGTACTCCTTTGTACCAAGTGCGATTAGGTTGCTAAATTTGCACAATCCTTGCACTTAGATGAGAAGCTGTCTATAGCATTTTTAACTTGTCTGTGTTACTTATTTGTATGTGTATGTGTTGTTATCTGTTGTGTTATCTGTATGTTTACCTGCTGCAAGACAAGTTTCCCCTCCTTAGGGGACAATAAACTTAAACTGAACTGAACTGAAAATGCTCACAACTTTCTTTTATAAATGGTCAAACATGCCTGAAACTTTTCTTACAGGCTCTCAGTATTACAAGCAACCAACCCATGCATGTATTTACTTTACATTTTCTATTCCTTTAAAGCACTGAATGGTCTCACGCCACAGTACCTGAGCAAACTTCTGGTCCTTTATGACCCACCACGCTGACTTGGATCAAAAGGTGCAGGCTATCTGCTGGTACCTCATATAGTGAAGGGTACATTAGGGGGCAGAGCCTTTTCTTACAAAGCTCCACAGTTATGGAACAGCCTTCCAAGTAGTGTTCGGGACTTAGACACGGGCGGCACGGTGGTGTAGTGGCGGCACAGTGGTTAGCATTGTTGCCTCACAGCAAGAAGGTTCTGGGTTTGAGCCCAGCCACCGGCGGGGCCTTTCTGTGTGGAGTTTGCATGTCCTCTCCGTGTCTGTGTGGGTTTCCTCCGGGTGCTCCGGTTTCCCCCACAGTTCAAAGACATGCAGTTAGGTTAACGTGGGGCGGCCTTGGGCTGAAGTGCCCTTGAGCAAGGTACCTAACCCCTGACTGCTCCCCGGGTGCTGTAGTCTGGGTGTGTGCGCGCATGTGTTCACTGCTTCAGATGGGTTAAATGCTTGAAGTGTGCATGTGACAAATAAAGGTTTCTTCGTTTCTTCTTCAGACAGCTCTGTCTCTCTCTGTCGAGTTATATGTTGATCCTGAGACACCAGTGATGCTGACCTCTTCTGCTCCTCGGACCTGCCTAATCCATCCTGATGCCCTACGTCTGGCTGGAGTCTCATCACATTGCTCCTGTGGAGGACGGCCCCATATGGACAGTCAAAAGTCTACTTGGAAGATGGTTCTGGACACTTACAGTTTTGCTATGATGGCTGGGGACTACAAGTGCCATGATAACTTTAGGACTGCAGTTGTAATGAACAGTTTGCACTCAAGTTTCCATCAATGAACAGTTGACAACTTCAACATAATAGACTTCATGCTAAAACTATGATGAATTTCCTGGTTACACAGTTGTACTTTGTGACTATATATAGGACACAGTTATAGAAGGGAGTTATTTATAATCATGCTATCTGTTATCAGCCAAATGAGGATGGGTTCCCTTTTGAGTCTGGTTCCTCTCAAGGTTTTGCCTGAGGGAGTTTTTCCTTGCAACGGTCGCCACAGGCTCATTAGAGATAAATAAATTTATGAACTTGAACCCCTTGAACTTTTTCACATTTTTCCACCTTACAACCACAAACTTAAAAGTTTTTTTTATTGAGATTTTATGTGATAGACCAACACAGAGTAGCACATAATTGTGAAGTGAAATGAAAATGTAGCAGGTGGAATTACCTCTTACTCCGCAGTTTCCCTGAGATCTGGCTGCATTGGGAGGGGCCAGTCCAATTAACCAATGGGCTGGACTTTTATCTATTATAATTATGCTGGAATGTGTCATCGTAGCTGCTTTCACTTCCTTTTGCTTCATTTCCGACCGACCGGGGGTTGAATCGGTGGCAAGGAGTACGCACTGGCCGGTGCTTCTTCCCATAAACGGGTGGTTTCGCTGATGCTGTTTTCCTGCCGTGATTGCTCATGGTTCAGCGTATGGCTGTTGCCTAAGGTATCCAATCTTCAAGTGCGTGCTGACGAGTTCCTTCTAACTAAACTGCTACGGAGTTTTCCTTGTGCCATCATGGGTTTGAGAAAGATCTACGTATGCGGTATCCACGCACTTGTGTTATAGGGCAGCGGCCGGTGTTGGCGTAACTTCACGCCACCCTAGGCTGCTGTTCTGTTGGGCCTCGAATGCTGCTTCATGGGTTTGCTGCTGTTCTTGCCAGCGCGTTTCTACCAAGTGCTGCTTTCTTTGATTGGTGCAGCTGCCTGTATGAAGAGGGCTGCGAAACCACCACAGTACTTCAACACTAGTTTTAACTTTTGTAGGGCGTGTGTGTGTGAGACTGTTTGTGTGCTTGATCATTATTCACCTATAATTAGTGTGCGTGTATGTGTGCTTGGAGAGTGGTATGAGGGATATTTTCTTTTCTGTTAAATTGGGTATTTTTGTTTATTTGTTTTAGTCCTGCTCAGGTTTTACCTGTTGGCAGGAGGCTCTTTTTCTATAGCTGTGGATAGCCAGTGGGCTATCTTATTGGGCCTGATTTATGTTAATGCCTTTTTTTTATTTTGTTTATTTGGTTTAATGCTCGTGAGAGCTTATTTTATGTGAATTTGTGTGTGGCCAGCAACCACGTCTGCTAACCTTTTCTGTCGTGGCAAGCAGCCTTTGGTTGCCAGTTGTATGCCAGTACTGGTGGGAGGCTATTGCAAGCTGTGGATCATCAGTGGTCCACGTAGTTCTCCTCCCTTAGTTCACATTGTGTGTGGTTGTGTGTTTTAACTGGTTAGTTTGTTGTGATCAAGTTGTATGTTATTTCTTTGTTTCTTTGTTTGATTTTCTTTTCTTATACTTTTTTTTTGTTTATTTACTTTTCAGGTGCTAAGTGCCCAAGGCAGGGTGGCAGCTGATCCCTTAGGTGGTGGTGTTCCCCTATTTTTCGTGTGTGTGTGTTCACGTGTGCCTGTGTGGAATTCTTCTTTTGTTGTGCTTTTGATTTATTTGATTTATTTCAATCTGTTTGCAGTGAGTGTGACACGTATGCTTGTATGGTGTGCTTCCTTGGATTCCTCCTTCGTCTCTTGGTATCTTGCCCCCTGCTGGTAGGCTTCAGCCCCGTTAATATTGATTTCTCCCTTATCCCTGCCCCACATACATGTCAGTTAAATCTTTGGATTGTGAGTGTGAATGAAAGTGATTGTTTGTGAAGTAAAGGAAAGAATTTTTATTTTTGTAAACATTGTAATAAAATAAAATAGCCTTTTTGTATTTTCATAACTTTGGTCTCTGGTGTCTTTAGTCAAACGAACCTTGTGGGTCAACATTATGAAGTGTTTTCTGGTTAATATTCCTGGGGTGAAAGTCCCCTGGTGGCGTAGTCAGTAATTGCTCTTCTGTTTAAGGTCAAATTTAGTCAACACTTGTTTTTCTGCCCAAGGCCACATTTGGCGTAGCCAGCAGGATTGACTTTTTAAACACCAGGGACTATTGTTTTGAATTTGTAGAAGTGGTTGTTTGTATGGTGGTTGGTGTTAAAACTTAAAATTGTTTTGCTTTCGTTTTAGGCATTTCAGTTAACTTCTCCTTTTCTGTCTGTGAGTGCGTTGGCAAGAGCAGCAGTGGGCCCGGTGTGGCAGTTGGCTGTTGCATTCCTTTGGCAGTGGACTGAAACTCTTGGTGATACGGTGAGCTGATTTTGATTATATACATGGAGGAGGAATTGCAGGAACTCCGTAACTTGATGATACAGCTGAAGGCTGACAATGAGCAATTGCGACAGGAGCGGGCTGCCAGTCGGGTAAGTGACTCTGTAGGTCCATCCACAGGTGTTATGGAGAATGGCCGGTCTAACCCAGGAGCTGGAAATAGTGTAGCAGCCCCAGAGCGACTGGTCGTCATCCCTCGAGATCGTAAGTGCCCAATGTTTAATGGTAAAATGGGTTTAAGAGTGTTAGAGTGGATTGAAGAAGTCCGGGCCTGTATGTGTGCTCGCCACCTAGCAGTTAGTGATCAAGCATTGTTCATTTTTGATCACTTGGAGGGAGAAGCGAAGGAAGAAATCAAATACCGTCCTAGAGCAGAGAGAATGGACCCAGAAAAGATCTTAGGTATCTTAAAAGATTTGTATGGCTGTACACAGTCGTATATGACTCTCCAGCAATCGTTCTTTTCTAGGCAACAACAAGAAGGGGAGACTTTGCATGAGTTTTCCTTAGCCTTAATGGCTTTAATGGAGCAGGTTAAGCAAAGGGCCCCTGAGAGTATGACTAATGCGGATGTCCTTCTCCGTGATCAGTTTGTGGAGCATGTCCTGGACAGTGCACTCCGACGGGAGTTGAAACAGTTAATTCGCCGGCAGCCACAAGCCACATTTCTTGAGGTACGCAGTGAGGCCATCACATGGGAACGAGAGGGGTTTTCTGGTGGCGCTAGGGGGCGTAGTTTTTCAGTCCCCTCGGCCTACGGTATACAGTATAGAGTTCAAGGCCAACCATCTTCAGCTACCCAGGGCCACGCACAGCCAGTGACTCATTCATCCTCCCAAAGTGGTGAATTGAGTGAAGTGATGACTTTATTGAAACAGCAACAAGAGCAGCTTACTCGACTTATTCAGACGGTGGCTGCCTTACAGAATCCTTCACTTTCTAGCAGACCTTTGCGCACTGGCCCCCTGATATGCAGGCGATGCCAGCAGCCAGGTCATTTCACCAGGGAATGTGATGGACAGCGGGTGCCCTTTCGTCCCAGGGCCAATTCATTTTTGGGCGAGTCTTCTGGTGTCGCAAGGCCCTCCCAGCAATCTCACCAACAGGGAAACTGAAGCCCACTGAGCTGCCGAGCCAAAGCTCAGTTGGGGTGTCTTCAGGCTCAGTCGGTCCCAGTCTATCTAGGCTTATGTCATCTTGCCCCCATATTGACGTATCTATAGGAGGGGTTAATGTTTCATGTCTTTTAGACACCGGATCAATGGTGTCCACAGTAACCGAAGGCTTCTTTCTACAACAGTTTGAGCTGTGGGGCCAAGAACGTCTGCAGTCTTGCCATTGGCTTCAGCTGAAGGCCGCCAATGGTCTTGCTATTCCTTACATTGGTTATTTAGAATTGGACGTGGCTCTTTGTGGAAAAGTCATTCCCCGTTGTGGTATATTGGTCGTTAGGGACCTGCCTGGGGATTCAGTTACTGTTCCGGGGGTTCTTGGGATGAATGTCATTAGCCGATGCTATCATGAACTGTTTGGTATCCATGGCCCCTCTTTGTTTGATTCGCCTTCCGTTTCTCAAGCCCCAGGTCCTGTCATCGAGGCCTTGCAGCGTTGCCATCAGGCAGAAGCGCAGAAGCCCTTGGAAAGCAAGGGACTGGCTCGAGCTCGGGGCACGCGGGCAGTACGTATTCCGGGTGGTACCATGAAATTTGTTCCCAGCACTTGCTCTGAGCAATTGGCTGGTCAGACTGCACTTTTTGAACCCCCAGAATCTGGGTTGCCCGCAGGATTGCTGGCGTCACCCGGCCTTGTCCAGGTTACTAGGGGCACCGCTTATGTACCAGTGGTCAATGTCGGGGTGACCGACATTCTTCTTTATCCACGGACTGGCCTGGGCTTACTCAGTAGTGTCCAGATTGTCAGCTTGCCTACTGGAGTATCCGAGGTAAGGCCGACCATTGCCACAATGTTATCCCAGACCGCGATGACTTCTGTACAGGATAGGATTGAGGCATTGGACTTGTCTGCTTTGTCTGAAGCAGAACGGGGTGACGTAAAGGGTTTGTTGCAGAAATATGCTGCTGTATTCTCAGCCCATGATGGTGACTTGGGTTGTGCCAACTTGATTGCCCACAACATCCCCCTGTTGGATGACGTACCGGTTCGGCAACGATATCGCTGTATTCCACCATCGGAGTATGACGTTGTGAAGGCGCACATCAATCAACTCCTTGAGTCACAGGTAGTAAGGGAGAGTAGTAGTGCATACGCCTCTCCCATCGTCCTGGTTAAAAAGAAGGACGGGAGCCTCCGTATGTGCGTCGACTACGTCTTTTGAATAGTAAAACGCGTAAGGACGCATTTCCCTTGCCTCGTATCGAGGAGAGTTTGGATGCACTTGCTGGAGCCCGTTGGTTTTCTACATTTGATCTTGCTAGTGGGTACAACCAAGTCCCCGTCTCTGAAGCAGACAAGCCCAAAACCGCGTTCTGTACGCCATTCGGACTGTTTGAATGGAACAGAATGCCATTTGGTTTGTGTAATGCACCAAGCACGTTTCAACGATTGATGCAAAGACTGTTTGGGGATCAGCAGTATCAATCATTACTACTGTACTTGGATGACATTGTGGTCTTTTCCTCCTCGGTGGCCCAGCATTTAGAGTGGCTTGAGGTTGTTCTCAGCCGGCTCCATACAGAGGGCCTGAAAGCCAAATTAGAAAAATGTGCTTTTTTTCGGGAGGAGGTGGGTTATTTAGGACATGTCATCTCCAAGCAGGGGGTGTCTACTGACCCCGCTAAAGTGGAAGCAGTGGCTAACTGGCAGCGCCCCCGGTGCGTTACCGAGTTGCGGTCATTTTTGGGTTTTGCCAGTTATTATCGACGTTTCGTTGAAGGCTTTGCCAAACTGGCCAGCCCTCTGCACAAATTGGTGGCAGACCTCTCGGGTATGAAGTCTAAGAAGCGGCCTGGCAGTTTTGATGATGCCTGGACACGTCAGTGCCAGGAGAGTTTTGAGGCCTTGAAGTCACGGTTGGTTTCTTCCCCAGTACTGGCATACGCTGACTTCTCTCAACCTTTTATTCTGGAAGTTGACGCGAGTTTTAGTGGCCTTGGGGCTGTTCTTTCGCAGGAACAGGATGGTAGGGTGCGGCCCATAGCTTATGCCAGCAGAGGTTTGCGGCCCACTGAGCGCAATATGACCAACTATAGCTCCATGAAGTTGGAGTTTCTTGTGCTCAAGTGGGCCATGACTGAGAAATTTCGGGAATACCTTTTGGGGCATAAGTGTGTTGTGTTTACTGACAATAACCCACTTAGCTATATACACTCTGCTAAGTTAGGGGCTACAGAGCATCGCTGGGTGGCACAGCTAGCCGTATTTGACTTTGAGGTCAAATACCGCTCTGGTCGGAGCAATAGGAATGCCGATGCACTTTCTAGGCAATATACATCTAGTGCTGGTTTGAGGGAGCATGCCCTTCCGGGCACCTTAGTTCCAGAGTGCATTCAACAGGCTCCGACTCCTAATGTTGTAATAACGGCTACTCAATCAGTGGTCTCTGTTCTCACATGCCACTCCCTTGCAGATATCAAGTCTATGCAAGAGACAGACCCCTTCCTGAAGGACTTGCTGGCGTTCTGGAAAAGACAAGCTCAGCCTAGTCCTGAGGAGCGGCGGCAGCTCCCCAAACGAGTGGTAGCACTCTTACGACAGTGGGACCGTTTGGTGGATAAAGAAGGGGTGTTGTACCGCCGAATTTGTCGTCCTGATGGCGGGGAAGAAATTTTGCAGCTCCTTCTGCCTGTAGCCCTACAGGAAGAGGTCATGAAACATTTGCATCAGGATCATGGCCACCAAGGCGCCGAGCGCACTACGGAATTGGTGCATCAGCGCTGTTATTGGCCGGGGATGACAACAGATGTCCAGCAGTGGTGTCGGGCATGCGATCGCTGCCAGGTAGCCAAGGACTATGGTTCAATTCCGCATAGTTTCATGGGCCATTTGCTAGCGTCCAGGCCCAGTGAAATCGTAGCCATTGATTTCACGCAGTTGGAACCGGCACAGAATGGAATGGAAAATGCCCTCGTAATGACTGATGTTTTTAGTAAATATACTCAGGTAGTGCCTACACGAGATCAGCGCGCCTGTACTGTGGCGCAGGTACTACTGAATGAATGGTTCTACCGCTTTGGGGTTCCAGGCCGTATCCACTCGGACCAGGGCCGGAGCTTTGAGAGTAGCCTGATCCGGCAACTGTGTGCCCTGTATGGGGTTACTAAGTCCCGCACGACCCCGTACCACCCAGCTGGTAACGGGCAGTGCGAGCGTTTTAACAGGACGCTTCACAATTTGTTGCGCGCACTGCCAGTAACACGGAAGCATGATTGGACCACTTGTCTCCCTCAGGTCCTGTATTGTTATAATACCACCCCTCATCAGGCCACCGGAGAGTCCCCCTTCCTGTTGATGTTTGGACGTGAACCCCACTTGCCGGTGGACTTTCTTCTGGGCAGGGTACAGGATTTTGTACCTGGAACAGTACATGATTGGATGATTGAGCACCAGACAAGACTAAGGCTTGCTTTTGAGGGGGCAAGGGACCACCTGGCAGTGGCTGCTACTTGCCGGAAGGGGCAGTACGATCAACGAGTCCATGAGGCCCCATTGCAGGTTGGGCAATTGGTTTACCTCCGGGACCATAGTGCCCGGGGGCGACATAAGATTCAAGACATTTGGAGCCCAGTGGTATATCGGGTACTTGCGGCACCAAGCCAGGGTGGAGCCATATATACCATTGCACCACTGGATAACTTACAAAAGGTACGGACTGTTCATAGGGATTCGTTGAAGGCACAAATTCCTTCCGCCTCTTTACCCCCATCAGATGGGACTCCTCTGGCCTCGGCTGCTGCTATCCCTGAGGATGATCCTCCTGAGGAGGAGGATATCTTGCTGCTGTCTGCCGGGGTAGTTCCATTTCACCCTGCACCAGGCCTTGGTGTCAGTCGTTCTACCACGCCACCAGGGCCTTTGGTAGTGGCAGCAGCATTTAGCCCAGATCCACCTGCAGTCAGGGAGAGCACGGCAGTGCCGCAGGCCCCGGAGTCTTCTACAGGGGTGCAACCGGTATTGCGCCGGACAACTCGGCCTACAGCGGGTCATCATTCTAATGTTCACCATCTTCCTAGGCCTGTAGTGACCCAGGCGGAGGAACAAGTCTCCCTAGCATCAACTACTAGTGCCCCCGAGTGAATAGTGGCCCTGCTGCTTTTGTGTGTCATCGTCGGGGCGACGACTTAAAAAGGGGGGGTAGAATGTAGCAGGTGGAATTACCTCTTACTCCGCAGTTTCCCTGAGATCTGGCTGCATTGGGAGGGGCCAGTCCAATTAACCAATGGGGCGGACTTTTCTCATCTCATCTCATTATCTCTAGCCGCTTTATCCTTCTACAGGGTCGCAGGCAAGCTGGAGCCTATCCCAGCTGACTATGGGCGAAAGGCGGGGTACACCCTGGACAAGTCGCCAGGTCATCACAGGGCTAACACATAGACACAGACAACCATTCACACTCACATTCACACCTACGGTCAATTTAGAGTCACCGGTTAACCTAACCTGCATGTCTTTGGACTGTGGGGGAAACCGGAGCACCCGGAGAAAACCCACGCGGACACGGGGAGAACATGCAAACTCCACACAGAAAGGCCCTCGCCGGCCCCGGGGCTCGAACCCAGGACCTTCTTGCTGTGAGGCGACAGCGCTAACCACTACACCACCGTGCCGCCGGGGCGGACTTTTATCTATTATAATTATGCTGGAATGTGTCATCGTAGCTGCTTTCACTTCCTTTTGCTTCATTTCTGACCGACCGGGGGTTGAATCGGTGGCAAGGAGTACGCACTGGCCGGTGCTTCTTCCCATAAACGGGTGGTTTCGCTGATGCTGTTTTCCTGCCGTGATTGCTCATGGTTCAGCGTATGGCTGTTGCCTAAGGTATCCAATCTTCAAGTGCGTGCTGACGAGTTCCTTCTAACTAAACTGCTACGGAGTTTTCCTTGTGCCATCATGGGTTTGAGAAAGATCTACATATGCGGTATCCACGCACTTGTGTTATAGGGCAGCGGCCAGTGTTGGCGTAACTTCACGCCAACCTAGGCTGCTGTTCTGTTGGGCCTCGAATGCTGCTTCATGGGTTTGCTGCTGTTCTTGCCAGCGCGTTTCTACCAAGTGCTGCTTTCTTTGATTGGTGCAGCTGCCTGTATGAAGAGGGCTGCGAAACCACCACAGTACTTCAACACTAGTTTTAACTTTTGTAGGGCGTGTGTGTGTGAGACTGTTTGTGTGCTTGATCATTATTCACCTATAATTAGTGTGCGTGTATGTGTGCTTGGAGAGTGGTATGAGGGATATTTTCTTTTCTGTTAAATTGGGTATTTTTGTTTATTTGTTTTAGTCCTGCTCAGGTTTTACCTGTTGGCAGGAGGCTCTTTTTCTATAGCTGTGGATAGCCAGTGGGCTATCTTATTGGGCCTGATTTATGTTAATGCCTTTTTTTTATTTTGTTTATTTGGTTTAATGCTCGTGAGAGCTTATTTTATGTGAATTTGTGTGTGGCCAGCAACCACGTCTGCTAACCTTTTCTGTCGTGGCAAGCAGCCTTTGGTTGCCAGTTGTATGCCAGTACTGGTGGGAGGCTATTGCAAGCTGTGGATCATCAGTGGTCCACGTAGTTCTCCTCCCTTAGTTCACGTTGTGTGTTTTAATTGGTTAGTTTGTTGTGATCAAGTTGTATGTTATTTCTTTGTTTCTTTGTTTGATTTTCTTTTCTTATACTTTTTTTTTGTTTATTTACTTTTCAGGTGCTGAGTGCCCAAGGCAGGGTGGCAGCTGATCCCTTAGGTGGTGGTGTTCCCCTATTTTTCGTGTGTGTGTTCACGTGTGCCTGTGTGGAATTCTTCTTTTGTTGTGCTTTTGATTTATTTGATTTATTTCAATCTGTTTGCAGTGAGTGTGACACGTATGCTTGTATGGTGTGCTTCCTTGGATTCCTCCTTCGTCTCTTGGTATCTTGCCCCCTGCTGGTAGGCTTCAGCCCCGTTAATATTGATTTCTCCCTTATCCCTGCCCCACATACATGTCAGTTAAATCTTTGGATTGTGAGTGTGAATGAAAGTGATTGTTTGTGAAGTAAAGGAAATAATTTTTATTTTTGTAAACATTGTAATAAAATAAAATAGCCTTTTTGTATTTTCATAACTTTGGTCTCTGGTGTCTTTAGTCAAACGAACCTTGTGGGTCAACATTGTGAAGTGTTTTCTGGTTAATATTCCTGGGGTGAAAGTCCCCTGGTGGCGTAGTCAGTAATTGCTCTTCTGTTTAAGGTCAAATTTAGTCAACACTTGTTTTTCTGCCCAAGGCCACAAAAATGATAAATGGTCTTCAAAATTTTAAACAAATAAAAATCTGAAAAGTGTGGTGTGCATTAGTATTCAGCCCCCTGTACTCTGATACCTCTAAATACAATCCAGTGCAATCAATTGCCTTCAGAAGTCATCTAATTAGTTAATAGAGTCCTACTGTGTGTAATTTACTCTCAGCATAAATACACTTGTTCTGTGAAGGCCTCAGTGGTTTGTTAGAGAACACTGAAGAACAAACAGCATCATGAAGACCAAAGAACTCAGCAGACAGGTCAGGGATAAAGTTCTGGAGAAGTTTAAAGCAGGGTTAGGTTATTAAAAAAAAATATCCCAAGCTTTGAACATCTCAAGAAGCACTGTTCAATCCATCATTCAAAAATGGAAAAAGTATGGCACAACTGCAAACCTACCAAGTCATGGCAGTCCACCTAAACTGACAGAGCGAGCAAGGAGAGCACTGGTCAGAGAAGCAGCCAAGAGGCCCATGATCACTCTGGAGGAGCTGCAGAAATCCACAGCTCAGGTGGGAGAATCTGTGCACAGGACAACTAGAAGTCGTACACTCCATAAATATGGCCTTTTTGGAAGAGTGGCAAGAAGAAAGATATTGTTGAAAGACAGGCATAAGAAATGTAGGGGACACAGCAAACATGTGGAAGAAGGTGCTTTGGTCAGATGAGACCAAAGTTGAACTTTTTGGCCTAAATGCAAAGCGCTATGTGTGGCGGAAAACTAACACTGCTCATCACCCTGCACACACCATCCCCACTGTGAAACATGGTGGTGGCAGCATCATGCTATGGGGATGCTTTTCTTCAGCAGGGACAGGGAAGCTGGTCAGAGTTGATGGGAAGATGGATGGAGCTAAATACAGGGCAATCCTGGAAGAAAACCTGTTGGAGGCTGCAAAAGACTTGAGACTGGGAAGGAGATTCACCTTCCAGCAAGACGATGACCCTAAACATACAGCCAGAGCTACAATGGAATGGTTTAGATCAAAGAATATTCATTTGTTAGAATGGCCCAGTCAAAGTCCAGACCTAAATCCCATTGAGCATCTGTGGCAAGACTTGAAAATTGCTGTTCACAGACGCTCTCCATCCAATCTGGCTGAGCTTGAGCTATTTTGCAAAGAAGAATGGGCAAAAATTTCAGTGTCTAGATGTGCAAAGCTGGTAGAGACATACCACAAAAGACTTGCAGCTGTAATTGCAGCAAAAGGTGGCTCTACAAAGTATTGACGCAGGGGGGCTGAATACTAATGCACATCACATTTTTCAGATTTTTATTTGTTTAAAATTTTGAAAACCATTTATCATTTTCATTTCACTTCACAATTATGTGCTACTCTGTGTTGGTCTATCACATAAAATCTCAATAAAAAACTTTAAGTTCGTGGTTGTAAGGTGGAAAAATGTGAAAAAATTCAAGGGGTATGAATACTTTTGCAAGGCACTGTATATAGTGAGTTCGCCATTTTGTAGTGCTGTCCGAAAGTATAGTGAGAATTATTACACCCTATATAGTGAACTCATAGTATCCCACAATCAAGGGTGTAGGTTTGATATTAACACTGGTGGGGACATAAACCCAATGCCAACCCCCAGTGGCGCCAACTTCAGATCAACATTAGAGGGTCACAATATTTTGCTCCGTTGTGTTCCACCAAAAGAGTATCCATCATCTGAAGTTCAGAACTGTAGTAATTCATGAACAATAATAATAATAATAATAATAATATGCAATTCATTTGATTAACTGCAAATCTTGCATGTGATGATTAACTCATTCTACCAATTTCCAAATGTGTTTTACAAGTGAATAACGCATTGACTGTCGGGAGGGTGTATGTTCGTTTCCCTCATAAATGGAAGTAAAACACACAAACACTGTGTTCCATGAGGCTGGCAGGGTATGTGACGTTTTCAAAAGAGAGGCGGGAGTAACCAAAAATTTCTGATCAAGAAGGCGGAGGCTGTTTTGCTTATTATGTGAAAATGTTTTATTTGATTAAAAGGTGTCTGGGCCACGAACAATGTCCACATCACCATCGGGTTGTTGTTGTTTACATGTGTCATGTTACACGAACTTGGTCAGGGCTCTGCAGGTTTTAACTGAAGCGCTTCAAATTAAGGGTTAGCGGGCTGCTAAAGTTTGCAGGCACTTCACAAGCAAGACTCGGTGCAATATTAGCCAACATTAGCACAATCTGATATATGTGTGTGTTATTTACCAGCTGGGAGGTCCGTGTGGTGAAATACCGTGACCGAGGTCTTGAAAGTACTGACCGAGGCCCTCTAGGCCGAGGTCACGGTATTTCACCATACGGACCGACCTTAAGCTGGTAAATAATATATATATATTTTTTCTTTACCAAATTCTAACAGAAAACGAGAGCGCCCGAAAGGGAAAACCGAGCCGAGCCGCCATTTTGAATCCTCATTCACGGCTATAATGCAAATTGCTTCCTCCTCGGTATACAAGTGCACTTCCATGGCAGGAAAAAAAAAAATACATTTTGCCGCCTATGTAGTTCCCTATTTATACAAAATTGAGTCATTTGGGATTCAGCCATGTTTTTGCTCGGTGTTAGCAAGTTACAGGTTTTTAGCTTTCTCCTGAAATGTTTTCTTTTATTTCTTCTTCCTCAGGATAGTAAAACTCGCTTTCGCTGTGAACACTGTCGTTATCGCTGTCCATGCTGTAAAATTAATGCTATTCTCCTGAGAAATGCTGGCAAAAATTTATAAGATTTTTGATAATCTTAGAAATAAATCTTATAAAAAAAAGATAAATGTTGACAAAAAATCTACTTTGTTTGCTGTTGTTGTGAACGAGCGAGTCACCAGAGGTCTGTAACTGGGGTCCATGTCGTAGGATATGGACCCGCTCGCCAGCCAATCAGAGAGCAGGATTTGATGGAAACTGCACCGCGAAAAAAATATGTATTTATCACAAAAAATACATGCATGTATTTATTACTTTGAAAACCCACCAGCCCGACTGATCTGGCACGTTTTAACTGTGCGACAGTAATGACGTAAATAATGGTGAGGCGGAGTAGTGGCCAAAAGTGTTTTTTCATTTTACCAATGAGCTCACTATATAGTCCTCTATACAGAATTCCCTAGATAGTGAGTAGGGAGTAGTGAATGAGTGAGTGATTTCAGACACAGCATATGTATGATGTATGACTTGCCATTGTTGTACTGTACTGCCATTAAAAAAAAAAAAATTGTGTGTGTGTGTGTGGGGGGCAGTCTAACTCTGGATCAGGCGGGTATTTCGCCTGTCATCATGACATGCCGCTGACGTATCCCAGTGGGGTAATGATCTATAGCAGGCTCATGGATCTGAACAGTCTATTCTAAAGTACAACTTTTCAGGGACTATGTTATCAACTATCTGTGATGCTTCAGGTCATTTTATTCTCCAAGTGTTAATCATTGAAAACTTCACACTGGTAATTGTTAATATATATGGCTATAGCTCGCACAAAGAGAATGATCTACTACTTGAAACATTAGAGAAGCATATCCAAAATACCTTTAATAACTTTCCAATCTCAGGTATTGTAATAGGGGGAGATTTCAACATGATATTAAATCGCAATTTGGACTGTTGGCTTCAGTATAATCCTACTGCAGTTAATGAAAACTTGAAACTGTTTATGCAAAAATTTAACTTAATGTGTAGAGGAATAAATATCCAAACACTAAGGCCTTTACATGGAGTAATAGAAATGCCACCAGGCAATCAAGGTTAGACTTCTGGCTGGTTTCTGATAATTTGAACATTGATAAGATATCAGCTAATATTATCACAACACCATTAACAGATCATAATGCAGTCTCTGTTTTTATCCCCTTGCATTCTGCTTCTACTAAAGCATGCGGGAGTGCTTACTGGAAACTAAACAGCTTGTTACTACACCATGAGAAAGTAAAATCAGGCATGAAGAGGATAATAATGAAATTTTGGAATAAAGCAAGGTCTGAGGATGCTTTTGGTAGCAATTGGGAACTTTTTAAATTTAAAGCTGGTCAGTACTTGAGAAATTATGGCAGTACCTTAATCAAAAGTCATAGATTGGAAGAAGAGAGGGTGGTCTCTAAAATAATTTTATTGTCCCAGAAGAACACTGCTGATATGTCAGAAGAGGAAAGACTAGATTTGATTTCGGAACATATTATCCATCCATTATCTGTAGCCGCTTATCCTGTCCTACAAGGTCACAGGCAAGCTGGAGCCTATCCCAGCTGACTACGGGCGAAAGGCGGGGTACACCCTGGACAAGTCGCCAGGTCATCACAGGGCTGACACACAGACACAGACAACCATTCACACTCACATTCACACCTACGGTCAATTTAGAGTCACCAGTTAACCTAACCTGCATGTCTTTGGACTGTGGGGGAAACCGGAGCACCTGGAGGAAACCCACGCGGACACGGGGAGAACATGCAAACTCTACACAGAAAGGCCCTCGCCGGCCACGGGGCTCGAATCCAGGACCTTCTTGCTGTGAGGTGACAGTGCTCACCACTACACCGCCGTGCCGCCCCGGAACAAATTAATCTAAATGAAATTTACTTAAACAAGGCTAAATGTGCCTTTGTAAGGTCAAGGAAGAAATGGCTTGAAGAAGATGAACAGAATTCAGCCTATTTTTTCAACCTAGAAAGGTATCACGGGCAGCTCAATTTAATCCAACGACTCAGCATTAACGGCACTGTTACTGATGATCCAAGTAGAATAGCAGAATTCTGCTCCAATTTCTATAGCAACTTGTACAAAACCAAATATTGTTATCATTCAACAACTACGTTCTTGAACTCTCTGAACAACATTGCTCAAATCACTGAAGATGACAGAGAAATGTGCGATGAAACTATAACTTTACAGGAAGTCATCTATGCGATCGAACATCTCAAAACTAACAAATCTCCTGGCAGGGGCGCCGCCAGAAATTTTGGGCCCCATGAAAGATTAGAATTTTGGGCCCCCCAACTTTGCCCACCCTCGTCACAATTGCACTATTGTCATTATTTGACTTTTGATAGCCCATGGACCTTGAGTTTGTGACTTTGTTATTACATTTTATGTATTAACCTACCAGGGACTAGATGAAAACTGGTCAGTGACTAATTCTGGTGCATTTACAATCACAAATGAAAATTCAAGATTTTGCCACATGCCTTCTTGTGCTAGGACAATTGGTAGTGAAATGTGTGATGTGACTGCTAATAAATCATAGAAAAAGTTTTCTACCCAGCATCAAAATACCTATGGAAATCCCATGGATTGTTATGTGTTAGGTAGAAAGCTGTGTGTACTGTTCTGCAAAAAGGGAATATGTTCAAAGCAAAGTGTGTCTAGACAGAAATTTGAGTGTAAGCAGAGTTAGACTATTGGTTGCCCCTCCATGGACCAGGAGTTTTTGACCTTGTTTTCTAATTTACACTTTTATATTGTTTTTTTAATATTTATATTGTCCTAAAGCATTTATGGGTTGTATTGCTGCTTACCTCCTTCTCCAAAGGGGGGTTCAGTGGTTTGGCAGGGCGGAGGTCCCCCTGAGGCTGAATCTGTGCATATTTAGGGCACCCCATTAGTTATGAAACTGGTTATTAGCACTAGTTATTAGCACCAGCATAACATAATATTTCATCTTGTTTATCACACAAGTCAGTTCAGTTATTAAAATGGAAAAAATGTCACTGTACAAACTGTAAAAGTGTTCTCTTGATAGGCTAATCCAACCACGTTCATACTGTTCATTTACCATTCGCTAATATTTTGAACACACATGTGAGCGATAGCTACCTTTCTTTGGGAAAAACTGAGTGACCAGTTGCCTGCCTCTCCGGTCCCTCTCAGCTTTCAGCTACCTTTCTTTACGTTTTTGACAGCCACTCTTCATATTTAGCGATCATAGACTGTACGCACTCCACTGCTGGCTGGCTGGCTGCTGCACCGCAACACAGCAGCAAGTAGCGTTGCACTGATCAGCACACAGATTTAACGCATCGCGCTTCTACCAGAACTGGACCGTACCATTTCGCAAAAGGGGGAGGGTTAAATGACAATATGTTGAAGAACTCAAGAAATAGACAACCTTGTTCAATTAGCTCATTTTACCAGATGGAGTATTGCATTGTTATTTCAAAAGTCTTATTAAAATCATTAAAAGCATATTATCAGCCCCTTAAAGGGCCCCATGGCAGTGCTGGGCCCCTAGAATTGTTCTAATCTTTCCCCCCTGGCGGCGCCCATGCTCCTCGAGTTGATGGTCTCTCTGCAGAATTTTATCAGACCTTTACAGAAGATTATAGCTCCCTTTCTACTTAAGGTAATGTTAGAAAATGTGGAACAGGGAACTCTACCTCCTACACTGACACAAGGCCTGATTACTTTAATCCCCAAACCCAAAAAGGTCCCCTACTTGTTGATAATTGGTGACCAATTTCATTACTGAACAATGACTACAAAGTCTTTGCTTCAATATTTGCTAAACAGCTTAAAAATGTCTTAGATCCAATTATTGACAAGACCCAGTCTGGATTTGTGAGAAGGAGACATATCTCATTCATTTCATCTCATCTCATTATCTCTAGCCACTTTATCCTTTTACAGGGTCGCAGGCAAGCTGGAGCCTATCCCAGCTGACTACGGGCGAAAGGCGGGGTACACCCTGGACAAGTCGCCAGGTCATCACAGGGCTGACACATAGACACAGACAACCATTCACACTCACATTCACACCTACGCTCAATTTAGAGTCACCAGTTAACCTAACCTGCATGTCTTTGGACTGTGGGGGAAACCGGAGCACCCGGAGGAAACCCACACGGACACGGGGAGAACATGCAAACTCCGCACAGAAAGGCCCTCGCCGGCCACGGGGCTCAAACCCAGACCTTCTTGCTGTGAGGCAACAGCGCTAACCACTACACCACCGTGCCGCCCCAGGAGACGTATCTCCAATAATATTCAACTTGTTTTAGACGTAATCGATTATTCATTCTTGTGTCCTGACGACAGTCTCTTCTTCTTCTTCTTCTTCTTCTTCTTCCTGGGTGGTAGATATCTGTGGGTTATCTACCACCCACAGATAACTTTATATTTCAAACAATTAAACATTTTGGATTTGGTGAATATTTTTGTAAAGCTGGTAAAACTATTTATTCCAAAGGCAACAGCTCCATTAGACTAAAAAATAGGATTTCCCTGAGATTTGAATTACAGTGGGGCATCCGGCAGGGCTGCCCCGCATCTCCCTATTTATTCATTCTATGCACACAACTACTTTCCACCCATATTAAAAATAGCCCATTAAAAGGTATCTTCATCGCAGATCAAGAAATTATAATTAGCCAGCTGGCAGATGATACTACATTATTCTTAAAAGATGCTACCCAAGTTCCCACTGCTATCCAAACAATAGATCTATTCTCTGCAGCTTCTGGACTCTGCTTAAACCTGAAGAAATGTGAACTATTTCCTCTTAAAGACTGTGACACTCGGCAGCACGGTGGTGTAGTGGTTAGCGCTGTCGCCTCACAGCAAGAAGGTCCTGGGTTCGAGCCCTGTGGCTGGCGGGGGCCTTTCTGTGTGGAGTTTGCATGTTTTCCCCGTGTCCGCGTGGGTTTCCTCCGGGTGCTCCGGTTTCCCCCACAGTCCAAAGACATGCAGGTTAGGTTAACTGGTGACTCTAAATTGACCGTAGGTGTGAATGTGAGTGTGAATGGTTGTCTATGTGTCAGCCCTGTGATGACCTGGCGACTTGTCCAGGGTGTACCCCGCCTTTCGCCTGTAGTCAGCTGGGATAGGCTCCAGCTTGCCTGCGACCCTGTAGAACAGGATAAAGCGGCTACAGATGATGAGATGAGATGAGACTGTGACACTCCCCACATCTGCAACATACCAATCAAAGACAAGCTCAGTTATCTTGAGATTACCATTGTGAGAAATCAGGTAGATAGATGCTCTGAAAACTTTAATTTAATTATTGATAAGACAAGGAAAAAACTTAACCAATGGCTTCAGAGAGATTTATACTTGAAAGGATGAATATTGCTAACAAAGGCAGAAGGATTATCCCATCTTACATATACAGCTACCCCCCGTCTGTCGACAAGCAGCTCTGTAATGCCATTGATAAGTTACTGTTCAATTTTATTTGGGAAAACAAGATACGTTATGTGAAAAAGTCTGTTGTTATGAACACTTATGATTCTGGTGGTCAAAACTTTCTTGATTTTACTACCCTTAATAATAACTTTAAAATTAATTGGATAAAACAGTTTCTACATAATCCCATATCCACAAGGAACTTTATACCCAGGTACATTTTCTCTACAATTGGAGGCCTTGAATACATACTCTTATGTGATTATAAAATAAAGAAACTTCCCCTAATCCTGTCCAGTAAACAAATGCTCTTGGCATGGTCATTAATTTATAAACACAACTTCTCCCCACATAGATGCTTCATCTGGAATAATCAGCACATTAAATATAAAAATAAATCCTTATTTTTTCAATCCTGGTTCAATAACAACATAATTCTAGTAACCCAGCTACTCAATGATAATGGAAATCTGCTAAATTATTCTGAGTTCATCCAAACATTTGGTATTCCTGTTACCCCAAAAGAGTTTGCCATTGTAATGGATGCCATTCCCTCTGGTATCCTAACCCTTCTAAGAGAGGCTGAAAAACCGGTTTGTTTATCATCTCTGGACCCCATATTGACCTCAGTGGGTCATGTATGCTTCTCTTTCACATCCAAGAACAATAATTGCAATATTCGTGCATTATTCCAGGCAGATATCAGCACTATCCTCTTTGTGGTTCAGTACTGGACTGGTCTTGTTGGCGACCTGAACTGGAGCAGTGTGTGGAACCTCCCAAACAAATACTTCCTTACAAACAAAGTAAGGGAGGTGTCATTCAAACTGATTCATAGATACTATCCTGCCAAGCATTATATGCTTAAGTTTAAGAGAGACATCTGTGTGGACTGTTCATTGTGTGAGACGGACCCAGAAACAATAATGCACCTGTTCTGGCAATGTCCCTTTACCATTACAATCTGGACAGAAATAACCCAGTACATTACAGCCAAGCTTGACTCTGATTTCCCTCTGTGTTGGAAATATGTACTGTTTGGTTTCCATAACAACAAAAGCAAAAAACAGAAAAAGTTATACCGTATACAGTGGTGCTTGAAAGTTTGTGAACCCTTTAGAATTTTCTATATTTCTGCATAAATATGACCTAAAACATCATCAGATTTTCACACAAGTCCTAAAAGTAGATAAAGAGAACCCAGTTGAACAAATGAGACAAAAATATTATACTTGGTCATTTATTTATTGAGGAAAATGATCCAATATTACATATCTGTGAGTGGCAAAAGTATGTGAACCTCTAGGATTAGCAGTTAATTTGAAGATGAAATTAGAGTCAGATGTTTTCAATCAATAGAATGACAATCAGGTGTGAGTGGGCACCCTGTTTTATTTAAAGAACAGGGATCTATCAAAGTCTGATCTTCATGACACATGTTTGTGGAAGTATATCATGGCACGAACAAAGGAGATTTCTGAGGCCCTGAAAAAAAGTGCTGTTGATGCTCATCAGGCTGGAAAAGATTACAAAACCATCTCTAAAGAGTTTGGACTCCACCAATCCACAGTCAGACAGATTGTGTACAAATGGAGGAAATTCAGGACCATTGTTACCCTCCCCAGGAGTGGTCAACCAACAAACATCACTCCAAGAGCAAAGTGTGTAATAGTTGGCAAGGTCACAAAGGACCCCAGGGTAACTTCTAAGCAACTGAAGGCCTCTCACATTGGCTAATGTTAATGTTCATGAGTCCACCATCAGGAGAACACTGAACAACAATGGTGTGCATGGTAGGGTTGCAAGGAGAAAGCCACTGCTCTTCAAAAATAACATTGCTGCTCATCTGCAGTTTGCTAAAGATCACGTGGACAAGCCAGAAGGCTATTGGAAAATATTTTGTTGACAGATGAGACCAAAATAGAACTTTTTGGTTTAAATGAGAAGCGTTATGTTTGGAGAAAGGAAAACACTGCATTCCAGCATAAGAACCTGATCCCATCTGTGAAACATGGTGGTGGTAGTATCATGGTTTGGGCCTGTTTTGCTGCATCTGGGCCAGGACGGCTTGCCATCATTGATGGAACAATGAATTCTGAATTATACCAGCGAATTCTAAAGGAAAATGTCGGGACATCTGTCCATGAACTGAATCTCAAGAGAAGGTGGGTCATGCAGCAAGACAACGACCCTAAGCACACAAGTCGTTCTACCAAAGAATGGTTAAAGAAGAATAAAGTTAATGTTTTGGAATGGCCAAGTCAAAGTCCTGATCTTAATCCAATCGAAATGTTGTGGAAGGACCTGAAGTGAGCAGTTCATGTGAGGAAACCCACCAACATCCCAGAGTTGAAGCTGTTCTGTACGGAGGAATGGGCTAAAATTCCTCCAAGCCAGTGTGCAGGACTGATCAACAGTTACCTTAAATGTTTAGTTGCAGTTATTGCTGCACAAGGGGGTCACACCAGATACTGAAAGCAAAGGTTCACATACTTTTGCCACTCACAGATATGTAATATTGGATCATTTTCCTCAATAAATAAATGACCAAGTATAATATTTTTGTCTCATTTGTTTAACTGGGTTCTCTTTATCTACTTTTAGGACTTGTGTGAAAATCTGATGATGTTTTAGGTCATATTTATGCAGAAATATCGAGGGTTCACAAACTTTCAAGCACCACTGTATAATACATTTGTTGATCATTTTAGGAAAATACCATATTTATAAAGCTAAGTTTAGTCATTCAAAACCTTCATTGATAGCATTTGAAAAGGGAACTGAACAGGATATCAAAATCATCTCGGACTTTGAAAACAAGAAAGCTGCTAAAACTTTTCATTTGTGCTCATTATTCAGTGTTTTTATTTGAAAACTCCTCCTGGCTCTTGGTTTGTTGTTTGTGTTTGTATTAATAACTATTTGTATTTTGTTGCTGTTGTTTTCAATAAAGATTAAAAAAAGACTTGTCGCTGATGTTTATTGACTTTAAGCTGATGCTCGTCGCCTGGAATAATCTCCTGTGTGTTTGCTCTTTTCAGTTATTCCACAGCACTGCTGAACTCTCATATCATAATAAACAGATAAAAACCGTGTTACTTAAAAAAAACAAAAAAACTTACAATCCTTAAAATGAAGTTTTTTGTAAGAAAATGTTTATTTAACATTTATATAAAAACAGATTGGTAGCAGCACTTTATAACACTGAGTTTTCCCTTTTCTTATTGAATTATATCCTCCTGAGAACCAACCCACAGACTTGTGTTCAGACGCGCAGCTTGTGAACAGGCAAGGCAGGCAACTGCTTGGGGCCCCTGCCCCAGGGGCCCCCCGAGAGTCAGGGCCCAAGGGCTTATTTATTTTGTTTTTTATTGTTCTTTACCATTGTATTTTCATATTTGGAATTTAAAAAAACTTTGGTTTCATACATTTTTCATTGGTGTCAGATTATTTATAACATATTGGTGATGAACACTGGTCAGAAGGGCCCCCTAGAAATTTTTGCTTGGGGCCACAACAGACTCTAGAATCGCCTCTGCTTGTGTCCTCTGTAGTTGACATTTGCTTTACGTGCACACTCTCTTACTCTTTCAAGCTATTCACTTGAATCCTTGTGTCTTGTAAAGAGTACGTTCTGGGCTTTCCAATGATATATCATGTGACTAGGAGGGTTGCTGGGAAATTACTAGTAAGGAAATCACAACAAAAGAGAAATTGAGAGACACATTTTTTTTCTTGGTTCCCAGGAGGATATGTAAGAATCAGAACGTGCTCATTCACAGCTGCCCTTCTTCTTCTTGTTCTTTTGGCTGCTCCTGATTAGGGGTTGCCACAACAGATCTTTTGTCTCCATTGCTCCCTGTCTTCCGCATCCTTCTCTACCACTTTCATGTCCTCTCTCACCACATCCATGTATCTCCTTGTTTTCGTGTGCCCAGCAGCTCCATCCTCAACATTCTCCTTCCAACATGCTCTGCATCTCTTCTCAGGATGTGCCCATACCATCTCAGTCTCATCTCTCTTAGCTTAATTCCCAAGCTCTCCACATGTGCTGTCCCTCTGATGTGCTCGTTCCTTATCCTGTCCAACCTTGTCACTCCCATCGCAAACCTTAACATCCTCAACTCCGCCACCTCCAACTTTGCCTCCTGTCTCTTGGGTCTCCACCATCATGGTGAGGGACATTTACTCAGCTACTTCTCTCTGTCTCTCTTTCTCTCTCTCACACACACATACACACTGTTCATAATAAATAGGGCACTTCTTAATGACATGCTCGTTTATTCTATGAGAAAATAACAGTGAAATATTTCCCATGATGCACTGCTCCTAACAATGTCATGAAAGCGACATTTTTCTGGAAGTAGTTCTGACTTGATCGTTCAATTCACAACAGTTAATCCAGGAGAAGGGAAACATTTCTCCACAGAACAGAGAGCCTGATCAGTTTTCTCATACGACACATTAAACAAGAAATAAAAACCCACCACTTGTTCATATGAAATATGAATATCAAGGGGCGGCATGGTGGTGTAGTGGTTAGCACTGTCGCCTCACAACAAGAAGGTCCTGGATTCGGGCCCAGCGGCCGGCCAGGGCCTTTCTGTGTGGAGTTTGCATGTTCTCCCCGTGTCTGTGTGGGTTTCTTCTGGGTGCTCCAGTTTCCCCCACAGTCCAAAACATGCAGGTTAGGTGGCTCTAAATTGACCGTAGGTGTGAATGAGAGTGTGAATGGTTGTTTGTCTCTGTGTCAGCCCTGTGATGACCTGGTGACTTGTCCAGGGTGTACCCCACCTCTCACCCATGTGAATGATTAGCTCCAGCTTGCCTGCGACCCTGTAGAACAGGATAAGTGGCTATGGATGATGGATGGATGGATGGATGGATGAATATCAAGGGTATTGAGAGCACATGGTATTTCAGTGCATTTCCTAAATAATAAGGACATAAGGACAAGGAACATACAGAGTCTAATGTAGAAATCCTGTAGTGTGTTTAATTTCACTACAGAAGTTCAGTTTGATCTGCCATACCAAGTTTAGTACAATAATTTTGTAAAAAGAGCAAAAAGATTGTTTGTGCAGAACTGAACTAGTAAGACAATATACAATACATATACACGACTGTAACGATGTATACTGCGATTATGCTGACCATGGAAAATTTTTATAATAAAACATGCAATCCCACCAAACATAATACTATATATACATAATGTATGACTATATCTATCTTATAAAGTTATGTGGAACTGAAAATGTGCCAAAACCTCTCCATAAACTATGTAGTCTAGTCAAGATGAGGTAACTTCCCATTTGGTTTCAACCTATTGGAGACCTATGTGGGCCCCATATCCCTGTTCTCATTCTCCGCTGAATCTAATTGACGGATGTCCTGTGCAGACGTTTCATGCCTGGCTCACTATGTGTGTGTGTGTGTGTGTGTGTGTGTGTGTGTAAAACATAGATTTGCAATGTGACACACAATGTGACAAACCAATCTTATAGTTTTGTACAACTGAAAATAAAAACACCAGGGAAAGGACTTGAGCTGCAGGTTTATACAAGACAGATGAACAATACAAATTCAGCTCTAATCTCATATGAATGTAAAAAAAATTGATGATTGACAAATATTTCCATCGTCTTACTAATACACTACCGTTCAAAAGTTTGGGGTCACTTTGAAATGTCCTTATTTCTGAAAGAAAAGCACTGTTCTTTTCAATGAAGATCACTTTAAACTAATCAGAAATCCACTCTATACATTGCTAATGTGGTAAATGACTATTCTAGCTGCAAATGTGTGGTTTTTGGTGCAATATCGCCATAGGTGTATAGAGGCCCATTTCCAGCAACTCTCACTCCAGTGTTCTAATGGTACAATGTGTTTGCTCATTGCCTCAGAAGGCTAATGGATGATTAGAAAACCCTTGTACAATCATGTTAGCACAGCTGAAAACAGTTGAGCTCTTTAGAGAAGCTATAAAACTGACCTTCCTTTGAGCAGATTGAGTTTCTGGAGCATCACATTTGTGGGGTCGATTAAATGCTCAAAATGGCCAGAAAAATGTCTTGACTATATTTTCTATTCATTTTACAACTTATGGTGGTAAATAAAAGTGTGACTTTTCATGGAAAACACAAAATTGTCTGGGTGACCCCAAACTTTTGAATGGTAGCGTACATAACTTTACTAAAATGTAATTTTTTTTTTTTACTTGACATAATCTATGTTAGCTTAATTTAGTATCAGGACAGTAACTATGTTAACTTAAAATAAGGATAACTTATTGCCATATAAAATTTATTACCTACATAATAGTAAAATACTCTAAATAACTTCACACCTGTGAACTGTTATTCCCTGTTGTTTGGTTTTAACATTTCATTAGAACACCCAAAAGGAGAACAAAAGTCTGGCATTTTCTACTATTTGAACGTGCCTGAACACCTCCTGCAAGATGGCGGAGGCAGAGACGCATCTCACAAACCCCCATGCAGCATTTGCTGTATATATCTGTATATATCAGGTGACATTGGGCATACCTAACAACCTGTGCTTTCTTTCCCTCCCTTCCCCCACCCCAAATCTGTCCCTCTGAGTTACATGGAGTCAACAGGAAATCTTTTGGTGGAGAGGGTGGAGACCTCGACTGGCTATTGTAGCCTGCAGGGAATCAGCCGTCAGACTTTCTGTCACATGTCCCAGACCTGGTGAAATGTCACTGAATTGTCTTGGCCAGCCCTAAGGGTCCCATCTGCATCTCATCATTGCTGAGGAGTGTGTTCCCATCACCCAATCAAGCATCCAGCCAGAGCAGGTCATGATATATTTTTTACCATATTAACATGCCATTGTTGTGTGTTATGCCTGATGTAAAGACTCTCGTCTCTGCGAGCCTACCACACAGATTTAATACTTGTCATTTTTAGGGCATACCTAACATGTGGTTTTCTTTCTCTCTCTCTTCCCCCCCCCCCCCCCCCCCCCCCAATCTGTCCCTCTGAGTTACATGTCGGTCCTGGGATTGAGATGCTGGCCTCTTCTGCCCCTCGGACCTGCTTGATCCATCCTGGTGCCCTGTGTCTGGTCGGAGTTTTATCGCACCGCTCCTGTGAAGGACGGCCCCATGAGGACAGTTGAGGGTTATACCTGGAGGATGCTCTGGATTCTTACAGTAATGCTTTTATGGCTGAGGACTACAGTTGTCTTGCTAACTTTAGGACTGCAGTTATCATGAACAGTTTTGCACTCAAGTTTCCATCAATGAAGAGTTACAACATCAACGAAACTGTCCTCATGTTAAAACTGTTAATATTATAGTCAGGCTGTCTGTTATTGCCCAAATGAGGATGGGTTCCCTTTTGAGTCTGGTTCCTCTCGAGGTTTCTTCCTCATGTCGTCTGAGGGAGTTTTTCCTTGCCACCGTCGCCACAGGCTTGCTCATTGGGGATAGATTAGGGATAAATTAGCTCATGTTTTAAGTCGTTCAAATTCTGTAAAGCTGCTTTGCGACAATGTTTATTGTTAAAAGCGCTATACAAATAAACTTGACTTGACTATATCTATGTTCAAACACAGTCAAAGCAGCTAACGATAGCTAACAAGCCAACAATAATCTATTAGGCTAGTCACCTGACAAAATCACTGCCACTAGTCTAAGTGTTAGTCGCAGATTCCAAACCTGAAACATCTTTCCATGGTTCACTGATCAGTGTTGATGCTGCTGAACCTGAACCACTTTCTGTGGATGGTGTCTGAGGGGAAATGCTACAAAATTTAAGTTATTTTATTTTTTCATTTATTTTCATTTATGGCGGCACGGTGGTGTAGTGGTTAGCGCTGTCGCCTCACAGCAAGAAGGTCCTGGGTTCGAGCCCCGGGGCCGGCGAGGGCCTTTCTGTGCGGAGTTTGCATGTTCTCCCCGTGTCCGCGTGGGTTTCCTCCGGGTGCTCCGGTTTCCCCCCACAGTCCAAAGACATGCAGGTTAGGTTAACTGGTGACTCTAAATTGACCGTAGGTGTGAATGTGAGTGTGAATGGTTGTCTGTGTCTATGTGTCAGCCCTGTGATGACCTGGCGACTTGTCCAGGGTGTACCCCGCCTTTCGCCCGTAGTCAGCTGGGATAGGCTCCAGCTTGCCTGCGACCCTGTAGAAGGATAAAGCGGCTAGAGATAATGAGATGAGATGAGATTTTCATTTATTTATTCATTCATCATCAACAGACCCTGCAGATCCAGTTACAGCGATGATAACAATAAAAACATAAAACCAACACTAAAAAGTAACAGATGTAAAACAGTAACTATCCATCCATTATCTGTAGCCGCTTTATCCTGTTCTACAGGGTCGCGGGCAAGCTGGAGCCTATCCCAGCTGACTACGGGCGAAAGGCGAGGTACACCCTGGACAAGTCGCCAGGTCATCACAGGGCTGACACATAGACACAGACAACCATTCACACTCACATTCACACCTACGGTCAATTTAGAGTCACCAGTTAACCTAACCTGCACGTCTTTGGACTGTGGGGGAAACCGGAGCACCCGGAGGAAACCCACGCGGACACGGGGAGAACATGCAAACTCCATGCAAAAAGGTGACAGTGCTAACCACTACACCACCATGCCGCCAAAACAGTAACTATAAAATACATAATGTAAAACAAATGATGAGACCAAACAATTATACATAACTTAAAACATGAAAATATACCAAATAAAATTAAACCATGTACATAGTGGTTTCAGGTAAATATATATAGAAAACATACTTGTCCATATCAGACTAAAAAAATTTTTTTTTCATTAATTATTTTACATTTCATCTTAAAACAAGTCAAAGAAGTAAATAAATCAATATCATTATATTTCTGGAGATAATTAAAATTTATCTGCACCCTAACCATTATATTCTCTTCTCTTCTTTCTTCTTCTTCTTTCTTTTTTATCTTATTCTTTTTTAATATTTGTATATGTAAATACTTAATTTAATTTATCTAGAAGTTTTCTCTATTTTCTATTCTCTGTTTATCCTGTAATGATGCTGCTGAAATTTTAATTTCCCTGAGGGAACACTCCCAAAGGGATCAATAAAGTGTGAAGCAAGAAAAAATAGCAGAGAATTTAGGGCCACATGACCCTAAATTCATTAAAAGTAGACTGTCTTTCAGATTTTTCAACTTTAGGTCATAAAAAGAATTTTCCCTGGCACCCAATTATTTTTGTTTAGTGGACTGAAAGCTACTGAATTCAAATCACAGACTTCCAATTTTATTAGTTTTTTTTAAATAGAACAATTAATTAATTTAGGGCCACATGGCCCTAAACTCTCTGCTATTTTTCTTGCTTCACTATGACCCAATTCAAGATCCTACATCATGCATCACATGGTGGGCTTTCCCCATCACACAAGGCATTGTGGGATACAAATTTGAAACAGGAGAGGAAAATGGAGGACGCGAATGAAACGTGAAAGACCGACTACAGTAACGGAAAGCGAGAAGAAAAGACGTTATGTTGCGAAGGAAAGGAAATGCAGGACCAAACTAATAAATATCGGTGGTCAGCGAGCACCTCGGTGTGATCAGCTGTTCGTTTAGTGACAGAATGATGTATCTGTCAGTACATGGTCAAGGTAAACCTGTAGATGGCAGTAATGCAACACTGTGGATGCCAGCTGCTGTAAAACCCAAAAGATGAAGAAAAAGGAGAAAATAGTAAACCTGCGCATGCGCACACAGACTTCCTCCGTCTGCTTGACTGCGTGAAGCAAGCAATTTGATGCACATTATTTGCTTGGGAATCTCCTCAAATTAAATAACTTCCCAGCCACAGAATGTCCTGATATGTTTAGATATTACAGAAATAAACATATATCATTCTCATCTCATCTCATTATCTCTAGCCGCTTTATCCTTCTACAGGGTCGCAGGCAAGCTGGAGCCTATCCCAGCTGACTATGGGCGAAAGGCGGGGTACACCCTGGACAAGTCGCCAGGTCATCACAGGGCTGACACATAGACACAGACAACCATTCACACTCACATTCACACCTACGGTCAATTTAGAGTCACCAGTTAACCTAACCTGCATGTCTTTGGACTGTGGGGGAAACCGGAGCACCCGGAGGAAACCCACGCGGACACGGGGAGAACATGCAAACTCCGCACAGAAAGGCCCTCGCCGGCCCCGGGGCTCGAACCCAGGACCTTCTTGCTGTGAGGCGACAGTGCTAACCACTACACCACCGTGCCGCCCTAAACATATATCACAATGACCAAATTTCAGAGGGAACTAAATTTCACCGATTTTATGAAATCGAAAGGCCGTTGTCCTATTCACAACAACAACAAAAAAAAAAAAAAAAATGAATAAAATTGGAAGTCTGTGACTCGAATTCAGTAGCTTTCGGTCCACTAAACAAAAATAACTGGGTGTCAGGGAAAATTCTTTTTATGACTTAAACTTGAAAAATCTGACAGGCAGTCTACCTTTAACAATGGACTGCCCACCAACCAATGGAAGATTCATTCCCGTCTTCTTTTTCTATCATCTCATGCTTTCCTGTCATCACAATGCAACTTTTGTAAAAAAAAAGTGCTCTAGGGAAGCAAAATGGATGTTTTTTTGTTTCATGACTCTTTTTACATTGTTAATTATTTGGAGTCATTTTGTCACCACGGCCCTCTCACATGCCGCACAGGCTTATCAGTTCTGCAAGTCACTGATTTTCAAAAAAACTTCCTGCAAGAATAAGAAGATTTTTATCGAGGCAACAGACATTGAAGGAGGAATTCACAGCTTTACTCACTGACGACAATTCACGGTCATCAATTATGTAAGAACCAGGCCCGTTATTAACCCAAATTCTCAAATTAATTGAAAAGTACAAAATGCTTGTTTCTGTCAATTACTTTTGATGTCACAGCATTCAAGTTCTGTGCTTGGGCGTGGTTAGTGATCACACTGTGCACGAGCCTAAGTGAACCATGCCCAAGCGCACCCCTTCTAAGCGGTGCAAATGAACTCCACTAGAGCGTGCTACACAACAATCACACTAGTCAAACAAATTGGACTTTGAGGATCAAATGTGCTCGAGCACAGTATTATGAGTACAAGCTTAGAGAATATAAATGGAGCAATACAACCTCTGGCAGACCCTCCAGGATTCCAGGCACAGGCAGAAATGGTTAAAGACTATTTTAGAAAACAAGAAAAGAAAAGAAACACCTGAACAGGCTGCAGAAAAGATTACAGATATATTTTAATCATGGTTTTGATTTTAGTGAAGAGAGAGAGTGAAAGTAGAAATGCCAGTCTTAGCAGAAATACAAAGCAAAGGGGGTAATTATAAGAAGTAGAGAAAGATGTCAAAGAAGGAGAGAAATGCATCGGTACATTTTTAAGAAAATAACAGCAAGGGGAGAGGCAACCACCAGTATAAACCAAGATGGGATAGATGTTAACAACACAACAGAAAAAAATGAGGATAAGGATACTCGAGGGCTCCAGACTCCAAATTACAGCCCGTGGGCAGGGTCTGGCCCGCACCAACCCCTTGGCACTAAAACACCTGTCATAACGTTATATAAAGTGTGCACTGCTCTACTTTGACCTCATCCCACGGCATACACTTAACCTTCAACCTACTCCATAAAATACACGTAGACGTCAGAAGACATGCACGCTCACTATGGGTCTCAACAAGCTAGCTAAAGCCTCCTGTCATATTTACCTGTTATTACCATTAAGTCACAGATAATTATTAATTGTTCTAAACCAAGAACAATATGGCCTGCATATAACAAGTGTAAAGTTGACCAGGAATACTGTTAGTCCAAATCTGACTGGCTAGTTTTTGTTTTATTTGACTAGACGACACCAACGCTAAACTGACATGCTTGATACGCATGCAGACCGTAGCTATCTGTATAAAAGCAGATTACAGTATACTGTTTGCCACAGGAAATGCAAATAATACAATTTGATAGTTATAGCCTGATATTATTTGGTAAGCACATATCTTTAAAGGCAAACTAATAATAATGTGTTGGTGTTTTATAGTATTTAACCTCATATTTTAAAAGTTACAAATTGAAAATCTCTCTCTCTGTCTTCCTCTCTCTTTCTCTTTCTTTGTGTAAATGTCCTCGAGCCTGACTCTCACTTGCCTCTACTTCAGGGGAATATGGTTGTAGAGGAGCGGCTTATAGCTGTTTATGTGGAAAGCTGTTTGGACATTTTGCAGATGTTTGCACTGTTTAATAATCAGCACTAAAGCTGTTGGTATTCATAAATATGTCAGACAATTGTAGAAATGTGGACACAGTAATCTTTGCCTCAAGATATTCAGTCCTTTCCCGCTGTGTGCCACTCGTTGTAGTGCCATTGTTGATCACTGTTTTTGCTATCTGAAGTGAGTAAATAAAATTGTTTTTTGTTTTCACTAAACACGGGGGCCCCCCAAGGATGTGTGCTAAGCCCCCTCCTCTTCACTTTGCTGACCCACGACTGCACACCAACATCCAGCTCAAATCTCTTCATTAAGTTTGCGGATGACACGACTGTGGTGGGTCTCATCAACAATGGCGATGAGACAATCTACAGGAGTGAGGTGAGCCGCTTGGCCATGTGGTGCAAGGACAACAATCTCCGCCTGAACGTGGAGAAGACGAAGGAGATTGTTGTGGACTTCAGGAGAGCGCACACCCAGCATGCTCCACTATCTATCGACGGTGCTGCAGTGGAGAGGGTGAGCAGCACCAAGTTTCTGGGTGTGCACATCTCTGAAGACCTGTCCTGGAGCAACAACACCGCATCACTGGCCAAAAAAGCCCAACAGCGTCTCTACTTCCTCCGCAAACTGAGGAGAGCAAGAGTCCCAGCCACCATCATGCACACATTCTACAGAGGCACCATCGAGAACATCCTGACCAGCTGCATCACCGTGTGGTATGGCACCTGCACCAAGACTCTGCAGTGCATCGTGAGAGCAGCTGAGAGGATCATTGGTGTCTCTCTCCCTTCTCTTATGGATATATATAACTCCCGCCTCACCCGCAAAGCCATCAGGATTGCAGGTGACCCCACCCACCCATCTCACAGCCTCTTCAGCCTGCTGCCGTCGGGGAGGAGACTGCGGAGTCTCCGGGCCAAAACCAGCAGGCTCGAGAACAATTTCTTTCACCAGGCGGTCAGGAGGCTCAACTCCCTCCCTGTTCTGCCCCTCCTCCCCCCTCTGCCCCCTGCCACAGATTCTGCTCGCACACACCCCTGCCCCCCCTTCAGCATCTGACATGTCATCCTCACAGTTCCCCAACACACACACACACACCTCATCGTTCATTCACACTGAACTCAGGGACCGCACATCTCACTTTACCTCGCTCATCTGCACTATTCCGCACTACCTCACCTTAACAGCTGCTAGTTTGTTTAAACTGCTTATTTCATGTTTCATGTTTACCTGCTATGCCTCAAGTGCCCTTGACTGTTTGGTTATTTGTACCAGTGTGTGTGTGTGTGTGTGTGTGTGTGTTTAGTCTAGTTAATATCTAGAGTATTTATACTGTTTATATTGTCTGTTTGAGTGTTTAGTCTGTCTTGTTCTATCTAGTGTTTATACTGTTTATTTATTCTGTTTATATTGTTTGAGTGTTTAGTCTGTCTAGTTCCTATCTAGTGTTTATACTGTTTATATTAGGTTTTTTTTCAATTACTCTATTTTTATTTATTGCATTGCCAGTTTGCACCGTGGGTCAGAGAGGACTGATATTTCATCTGTGCTGTATGTCGAGCATGTATAGCATATTTGACAATAAAGTTGATTTGACTTGACTTGATATAAAAAGGTATGTGCATGCCAAGGTGTTAATTTTGCAGTGTTGATGGGAGTGTGAGTGTTTAAAGGAGATACGCAGAATCTTTATTTTTAAATACATTGGCTGCCTCCAGGATCCTGGGAGGGATGTCACTCTGTACGTGCATTTCCAGCAGTAGAGGGGCTAGCCGGGGTAATGGAGGAATCCCTGGTGAGAACCAATGACTAAACTACCTGGAGGATGAAGGAGATCCCCAGCAGCCGCTGGGTCAACTCTCAACCTCACCAGGAACTGCCACTTGCCATTCCAGATCCCAAACCAGCCTCGAACCCTCTCTTCAGCTGACACCGAAGAGCAGTACCTTGCTAGAAGTGCCCTGATGCCTTCATCGGCCACGAAGGGGTTGTACAGGTGGACTGTCACAGGGACCTCAGCCCTGAGAGGTATGAAACGAAGATCACAAAACACTTCCTCCTCTGGTTGCTCGGAACATTGATCAAAGAAAACAGAGCAGTCAATAAAGGAGGCAAAAGTAACATTCAGGAATCCAGATGAAGTAATATCCTGCAGGCAGAAAATCTTTGATGCCATAATTCCACAATGATCTCAAGCCAGTCCCAGTCTCAACCCAGAAAAACCCAATCCCAACCAAAGTGCTTTTTTATATCAACAGCTGCATCAGAACACCTAAGCCACACCATACAGGCTGGCTGAGTGTTGCCTTCTCTGGGCATGACTAAAAAGAAACAATAGCCAAAAGGTCGAGAAACAATACTTCAGCTGAGAAACTACAAGGAGGGACATTCTTCACAATTTTTGACCAAATAGTGTATCTTCAAATAAAATCCTACAATGTCTTTCATTCTTAATTAAGCATGTCATTAAGTAGTAGTAGGATTACAAACTGAACTTGAGCTACAATGTAAAGTAAACTTAGTACACAGAATATAATCACTTAATTTATGATAATTACCAAATTAATGTTGATTGCATAAACATTATTTTTTTAAATGAAGCCACTGCATGCACTTGAGTGATTTGGGATATACCATGGGCTGGTTGCCAATCTATCACAGGGCTAACAGAGACAAGACAAACAACCATTCACACTCACATTCACACTTATGGGCAATTTAGTGTAGAGAGTTAAAGCCAAACAAAACCCAAAAATAAACTCCTTTATACTGACAGATAATATCTACACAAGGCATGTTTGAGTGTTCACATTTGTACCTGTGTACAGCTGGCCATGAGATTCAAACCCAGAACCTTCTTGTTGTGAGGCAATAGTGCTAACCACTGTCCTTGTCCAGAACAACTTACATTTATCTCATTTATACAACTGAGCAACAACCTTTCAGTCAAAAGTCCATGTCTTAACCACACTACCACTTCTACTGTTATTCCAGAGGAGGTCTTTTGAATTGGTCCGTGTGACAGTTTCTGATTTAAGTGAAAGAACTAATGAAATAATAATGAATTTCACTGATGGCTGAATGTAATGGAGTTTTGATGGGTGTCCCAAATGCTTGCGTTTACTAACCCAGTTCCTTGGAAACTCGAATACTGTGGACTTGGAGGATGACCTGGGTGCTATTTACGACAGGGCCAATTTTTCACATTTCTTTTTGCACCAATATTTAATATAGGCATTCTTTCTGAAGGGCGGCACGGTGGTGTAGTGGTTAGCGCTGTCGCCTCACAGCAAGAAGGCCTCGTGGCCCCGAGCCCCGTGGCTGGCGAGGGCCTTTCTGTGCGGAGTTTGCATGTTCTCCCCGTGTCCGCGTGGGTTTCCTCCGGGTGCTCCGGTTTCCCCCACAGTCCAAAGACATGCAGGTTAGGTTAACTGGTGACTCTAAATTGACCGTAGGTGTGAATGTGAGTGTGAATGGTTGTCTGTGTCTATGTGTCAGCCCTGTGATGACCTGGCGACTTGTCCAGGGTGTACCCTGCCTTTCGCCCGTAGTCAGCTGGGATAGGCTCCAGCTTGCCTGCGACCCTGTAGAACAGGATAAAGCGGCTAGAGCTAATGAGATGAATGAGATTCTTTCTGAAAACAGAAGTGACACTGTGGGGACATATTTATTTCATCTACACTAACACTGGTCTCAACTTGGGCAACAACTGCATAAGGCCAAGTAGGCCTACTCCATAGGATGTTAACTAGGCACTGACATGACCATAATTTGCAAATTAGCCTAGGCCTATGTATGAAAATCATACTAAAACCGCACAAAACGAAAATACATTATGCATATTGCCAGGGTCAGTCAGGCAAATGAGTGTGTAGCCTACTGTTTTACATTGTAATATGCAGATTAAGCGCGCTTCACTGTGGATATTTTACAAAACAAATTCTCTTACCTCCACAAGGTGAATTACAAGATTAGCCGAACAACATCCATCATTAAAAAAAAGAAAAGAAAAAGAAACCTCCTCTGGCTGTACATTATTGGGGAAAGTCGAGGGGATGACAAGTACAAAGATTAAGTAAATAAATAATTCCAACTGTATTTAAAATATGGACTATGTGGTTCATCTTCTATCTTTAGCCACAATGAGGCTCGTTTTCTATAGGGGAGAGTGGGGAGACTTAGGAGAGTTTGTATTCCCATAAATTAATTTCAACTAATCAGGTTTTAGATTACATCAGAAGTGAAACGTTGCCCCTTAGAGTAACCTACTTCCCTTGGAGCCATGAAGTTGGACACTGCAGAAAAGTCTGTGCAGTTCAATATTTTTGTCACCCAAAACTTGTATTTTTGACTTCACAGTCCACCACAATTCTATGGTGTAATGTACGCTGGTGAATTCAGGATTTGTTAGGAATTAAAATATGTAGCCTAGAGTTACCATATATGAAGGATATTACACGGTGGCGCAAAGATATGAAGTTTATCTCTGAGTGGTGAATATTGGGAGTGAGCGAAGTGAACAAGTGAAAATATTTTCAACACAAGAAGATAAATTTCATATCTTTGTGCAACCATATAATGTTCTTTATATTATATGGACACATCCACACAAAAAACGCAAGTTAATCAAAAGAATTTTAATTTTGAACTGGTTCGCCATTTTGACAATGCATGTCAAGTCAGTGGGAAAACGTGTGAAATATCGGGAATTATTATACATATAGGACACTTTTTCCATGGAATAAAAATGTGTTCTATTCCCTTCTAGCAGGTTCCATTCATTTGGTTCAATAGCATGCAATATTGTTAGCATATCACTTATCCTATGTGTATTATGCCACTCTAGTCAGTGGAGAATGAGCATTGAATATGGTTTACGATATTGCATGGTTGTCAAGACAACATGACATCACTTGTCGGAGCTGATGCGAATATCCAATGAGAGTTTTCTGTTGTGCATGTGCAGAAGCATTTCTGTGTTCACTGGGAAAGAGAAAGACACACTGAACACCTGAAAGGCTACCAAAACTTCATTAGAAATTCTTCACGCATATTTACAAGCAGTGACGAACTATTACTATTAGAGCTGGGACTTCAGCTCAGTCAAAACTTAACCAGACACACCAGAAAAGCAACAAGGCAAAGGATTTTGCAGGGGATTAACAGCAGGCTGCCAGGTCGCTCCGTTGTGTGTAGTTGTCGATGTTGATTTTAAAAGTAACTAAGTAAATTACACAGGGAAATGAATACTTATGTCTGAATGAAAAATACTATGGCAAGTGTGTGTGGAAGAAGAGTCTAGAGACAGAAATCTTAGTTTCTCGTTCATTAGCCTGTGCTACTTGCTCTCGATAGCACTGACTTGACTGTTTTATTAGTGTTCACTAACACTACTGATGAACGCTACACTGGCTGGAAGGTGATTTCACTGCTGCGCTGACGGCGTCGACTCACAGGTAAGCTAGCATTGGCCTTCAAGAATGCTGATATGCGGATATGAAGAGAATGTGTAGGTATAATAATAATAATAATAATAATAATAATGGCTTTTTTCATGGTATATCAGATATATTCCATTCAGCTAGCATGATATTGAACTCGTCTTCAACTCGTTCAGTATCATGCTAACTGAATGGAATATATTTGATATACCACTCAACACCAGCCAATATTATTTAACTATGTCACTCAGATCAGCGATGTATGCAATGCAAGTTTTTCAGCACGAGAAGATAATCTTCATATCTTCAAGCCAATATGTGATTTTCTTTTTTATTACATAGACACATTCACAAACAAAAAGTACCCACATTTATCAAAACAATTCATCGATATCATGGTTTTGGTTCTCCATGACCTGGATGTAACTTGTATGAAAAATACAAGTGGTGTATTTCCCAGTAAAACACTTGTGTCCATATAATATATAGTATTATTTATTAAAATTAAATTCTGGGGAAAAACATTGAAGGATTTTTTTTTTTTCAAAATGTCCAGATGAGAACAGTTGGGACAGTTCATGTTACAGGTTTTTTCTTGTGGTTTACAAATATACAATTGTTTACAAATGTTTGTTAAAAATGTAGGAGTGTACCTGCATGAGGATTAAGCTTATTTCATTCCTTCTTGAGAATGGAACTGTTTTGTCAAGTCAAGTTTTGGGTAAACTGACATTTTTCTATCGCTGTACCAGCATTGTGTGTTCGTACAGTTCATATATTACAAGATTTGACAATAAATAAAAATTAAACATGTAGGCCTAGCTATTTTATTTTTGCTCATGTCTCCCCACTAAGTCCAAAAACTCCCAACATATCCCATATATCCCCTCAATGTCTCATGTCTCCCTGAAAAAAAAAAGTGAAGTCTGAAGGCCAGTATATGTGACAAGCTGAGAAACTAATGCTGTGGTAAGAGGATATAGTAAGTATTTTCTAATGCAATATGAATATGACGCAACCTGCAGAGAGTTTCACACAAGCTGAAAACTTGTTCCAAGTCTCCCTGCTCTCCCCTACTCAAGTGTAAATAAAGATTCATTCTTTTCATTATACAAATATGAAAACAAAAATTTGCCTGACACGAAAAAAAATAGGCAAGAATTTGGCTAATCATCTGCCATAGGCTAATAATGATATCCGTCCATCCATTATCTGTAGCTGCTTATCCTGTGCAGGGTTGCAGGCAAGCTGGAGCCTATCCCAGCTGACTATGGACCCTTTTCAGTCACGTGACCTTCGTAAACGCGACCGCCATTTTGGACATGTAGTGGACTTCGGCTCAAATCGGTTTGAATGCGAGGAAGGCGACAAACATAAAAGAAAAAGGAGCGAGATGCAGAAAACTGTATTTACTAGTTTACTGTAATTATGATCTGGCAGCTATTTACACCGGATCCAGTGTAAATAGCTGCCGGAGCCAACGTCCGGCCAGGCCGCGAGCGAGCGTGCGCCGGCTCCGCGGCCGCCGGCTCCGGCCGGGCCGCGAGCGCGCGCGCGCGCCGGCTCCGTGGCCGCCGGCTCCGGCCGGGCCGCGAGCGAGCGCGCGCCGGCTCCGCGGCCGCCGGCTCCGGCCGGGCTGCGAGCGAGCACGCTGGCTCCGCGGCCAATGGCTCCGGCCGGGCCGCGAGCAAGCGCGCTCCGGAACCTCGGATGTTGGCTCCGGCGGCTATTTACACTGGATCCGGTGTAAATAGCTGCCAGATCATAATTACAGTAAACTAGAATGGAATGTTAACAGCAATGTAATGCCTTTTCTGGCTAATTTTATTCGTCTTACCTCCAACAAAGTGGTCACTACACAAGCGCTGGTATGCCGCTATCCATCTTCTCCGTCGGTCAGCATCTACCGGGATCCGATAAAATGATAACCCTTGCCTTGTTTGTTGATGGTTACTACATCCAGGTGCACAACAACATAGTGGCATGATGGAAGTCTTGCTGAAAATAAACACTTTCTTTGCTGCCATTCCTCAATGCTGGCTGTGGTAAACTACTGGTAGTACATGTCCAAAATGGCGGCCGCGTTTGTCGTGACGTCACGTGAAAAGGGTCCATAGGCAAGAGGTGGGGTACACCCTGGACAAGTTGCCAGGTCATGGCAGGGCTGACACATAGAGACAAACAACCATTCACGCTCACATTCACGGTCAATTTAGAGCCATCAATTAGCCTAACCTGCATGTCTTTGGATTGTGGGGGAAACTGGAGCACCCAGAGGAAACCCACGCAGACACGGGGAGAACATGCAAACTCCGCACAGAAAGGCCCTCGCCGGCCACTGGGCTCAAACCCAGGATCTTCTTGCTGTGAGGCACTACACCACCATGCCGCCCTAATAATGATATTATCATGCTAATCCATGCGTAGCCTATCATAGGAAGTTTCATGTGAAAACTCAAAGGGGTCAAAGGTTATTTAACAATTTTATGGTAATTAGTGGTAAAAATATGATGGGCTGAAAATAAATAACACAATGACAACAGAATATATTTTTTTCAGTTATTTGCTAACTAAAGTTTATTATACTATTATAGCCCATAACTATAATATTTATTTCATATAAAATAATTAAGCATGGGCGGCACGGTGGTGTAGTGGTTAGCGCTGTCGCCTCACAGCAAGAAGGTCCTGGGTTCGAGCCCCGTGGCCGGCGAGGGCCTTTCTGTGCGGAGTTTGCATGTTCTCCCCGTGTCCGCATGGGTTTCCTCCGGGTGCTCCGGTTTCCCCCACAGTCCAAAGACATGCAGGTTAGGTTAACTGGTGACTCTAAATTGACCGTAGGTGTGAATGTGAGTGTGAATGGTTGTCTGTGTCTATGTATCAGCCCTGTGATGACCTGGCGACTTGTCCAGGGTGTACCCCGCCTTTCGCCCGTAGTCAGCTGGGATAGGCTCCAGCTTGCCTGCGACCCTGTAGAAGGATAAAGCGGCTAGAGATAATGAGATGAGATAATTAAGCATTGTCAAAAGTCATATTTCATCCCTTTAATGCTCTTGGAGAAATTTACAATTTATCCAAGAATTAATTTTAAGCATTTTCTTCAGGGAAAATAACATTTTCCATGGTCACATATAAGCCACCCTTAACAATAATGTGTATCCTCCTGGGAACCAAGAAAAATATGTGTCTCTCAGTTTCTCTTTTGTTGTGATTTCCTTATTAGGAATTTTCCAGCAACCCTCCTAGTCACATGATATATCATTGGAAAGCCCAGGATGTACTCTTTACAAGACACCAGGATTCAAGTGAACAACTTGAAAGAGTAAGAGGGTGTGCACGTAAAACAAATGTCAACTACAGAGGACACAAGTCTATGGGTTGGTTCTCAGGAAGATATAGAATCCCATAAAAACTTATTATGTAGAAATTAAATATTTACTTTATTTATACTGCTTTATTTAGTCAAGTTTATTTTTATAGCACTTTTAACAACAGACATTGATGCAAAGCAGCTTTACAGAAAATTAAAGGCTTTAAACATGAGCTAATTTTATCCTTAATTTATCCCTGAGGAGCAAGCGTGTGGCAATGGTGGCAAGGAAAAACTCCCCGAGACAACATGAGGAAGAAACCTTGAGAGGAACCAGACAAAAAAAATCCTCATTTGGGTGCTAAGAGATAGCATGATTATAAATAATTTGCGTCTATAACTGTGTTCTATATAGTCATAAAGTGCAACTGTGTAACCAGGAAATTCATTATAGTTTTAGCATGAAGTCTATTTTGTTGAAGTTATCAACTGTTCATTGATGGAGACTTGAGTGCAGGATTGTTCATGACAACTGCAGTTCTAAAATTAAGTCAGTATAGTCAGTTGTAGTCCTCTGCCATAAGCAGTGATGGGAATAACGGCGTTAGAATAAACGGCGTTACTAACGGCGTTACTTTTTTTAGTAACGAGTAATCTAACTAATTACTTTTTACATCGTTATAACGCCGTTCCCGTTACTTACAATAAAATACTATGCGTTACTTTATTAAAGCTGTTCTCATCTGGCACGCTGTTCGTTCAGCCTTTCTTTACTCTGCTTTAGTGTGGGGCGGGGAGACACGAGACAACGGCATAGTCAGCCAATCAGAGTAGATTTGGACAACATATGTAGGTAGGCCACGCCTACTGCACTACTGCGCACGCTTTCAATCGGAAGAGCCAGCGATGGCGAGCGGTCAGCCCAGCACTGCGCTTTCACACTGGAAATACAGCCAGGACTTTTCATTACTTTAAATAAAAGGCAAGAGTGTTTACGTGCAATGCACATTATGTCGAGGAACAAAGCGTTTGTCCTCGTCAGTGGCCAGTAATTAGTAACATAATTTTAATAACTGCAAAAATATATTATATTTAATAGATGTCTTATCTCACATTGTCCCACAAAAATATTAATATAGTGTAGATAATGTTACTAACTGGTTCTGTTAAGTGTCCATTTCAGTCATTAAACACATTTAACATTCACTTTTATTATGATTACACTAATTGAATTTGATTTTTTTTGGGGGGGGAACAAAATGTAACGGAATAATTACTTTCCCTGGTAATTAGTTACTTTTATGACAAAGTAACTCCGTTACTAACTCAGTTACTTTTTGGGAAAAGTAACTAGTAACTATAACTAATTACTTTTTGAAAGTAACGTGCCCAACACTGGCCATAAGAGCAAAACTGTAAGTGTCTAGAGCCATCTTCCAAGTGTGACTTTCGACTGTCCTTATGGGGCCGTCCTCCACAGGAGCGACGTGATGAGACTCCAGCCAGATGTAGGGCATCAGGACGGATCAGGCAGGTCTGAGGAGCAGAAAGCATCACTGGTGTCTCAGGATCGACATGTAACTTGACAGATAGAGGCAGGTAGAGGGAAGAGACGAGGGAGAAGAGAAAGAGAGAGAGAGAGAGAACGAACACAGGTTGTTAGGCATGCTCAATTAATTTACCATTACCATCTACACTGAACAAAAATATAAACGCAGCGGTCCATATTTTATGAAATACAAATGTTCAGATAGAAATTTATTTTCATTTTTATTTTCTATGTGCCCGAGCCCAGTCCAGACGAGAATGTCGTCGCCCAGCAGTCAGGTCCAATCCTCGATGAGGTCTACATGCATGGAGGCCAGCTTCTCTGAGTCGGTTTCTCACAGTTTGACTGCTGACCCTGCGATTGTATCTCCCCATGGTCTCATCTGCGTTCCGTGTTGCAGTCTGGCACCGATCACGCAGGTGGGTCAGACGGATATGCCGGTCTTGTGCTGGAGTGGTGACACGTGGCCTGCGTGCATGTGGCATGTTGTCTGTGGTGCCATGCTGCTGAAATCGTCGTCGGAGGCGGACTATCGTGGAATAGCACCCCCAATTGATGCCCTACAGCTCTGATGGACATTCCAGCCTGCAGCATGCCAATGGCTCGTTCCCGGTTGATTCTGGTCATCTGTGGCATCTTGACATTTGAACATTTTTGTCATTTTAGGGTGGCCTTTTATTGGCCCCACATAAAGGATGGTCATGACATGCATTACTCAGTGAAATTTTTGTCTGCAATGTTCACACCCGACTGGATCATGGATTATCTCAAGTCTGGGCACTGCTCAGAACTTGAGTAGAGGGACATTTTTTTTTTTCAAAAAATGTTTACTGGTATGCTATACTATCATTTGATGTGGGCAGAAAAAAAAATCAGTATCGGATGTACAAAATAAATAAAATCTTTAGGTGCTGCGTTTATATTTTTGTTCAGTGTATAAAACACTAATATATTATATTGGTATATTACTACGTACAGTTGGTATATTATTATATACAGTATATAAATATATACCCATAGTTTATTATTTGCATTGTTTGTAGATGATGAAAAATTGTACTTGGTTTCCATTTGGGGGAAAATACATTAATTAGAATTGGTTAGCATAGCTCTGACAAGAAAATATCAGAAGTAATCCATCCATCCATTATCTGTAACCGATTATCTTGTGCAGAGTCGCAGGCAAGCTGGAGCCTATCCCAGCTGACTATGGGCGAGAGGTGGGGTACACCCTGGACAAGTCATCACAGGGTTGACACATAGAGACAAACAACCATTCAAACTTCTGGTCCTCTATGACCCGCCATGCCTACTTAGATCAAAAGGTGCAGGCTATCTGCTGGTACCTCGTATAGTGAAGGCTACATCAGGGGGCAGAGCCTTTTCTTACAAAGCCCCACAGTTATGGAACAGCCTTCCAAGTAGTGTTCAGGAATCAGACACAGTCTCAGCGTTTAAGTCTAGGCTGAAAACATATCTGTTTAGTCAAGCCTTTTGTTAATGGTGTTTATGAGGTAAAGGAGTAGATCTGGAGGGTCCTCAGACAGAGTGTTTTGGTAAACTGGGATGTATGGATGCCGTCAGTCCCCACTCGCTTGCTCACTCGAGTTTGTTGATGGTGTAGTGGCTGCTGTTTTATGTCCCGGGGCTCCCTCATGCCTGTGTTACCTTCTGGCTCTCCCCTTTTAGTTATGCGGTCATAGTTAGTTGCCGGAGTCCCTGCTTGTACTCAGTGCAATATGTATACTGTTCCTACTTATTCAGGTGACATTGGGCATACCTAACAACCTATGTTTTCTCTCTCTCTCTCTCTCTCTCTCTCTCTCTCAAATCTGTCCCTCTGAGTTACATGTCGGTCCTGGGATCGAGGTGCTGACCTCTTCTGCTCCTCGGACCTGCCTGATCCATCCTGGTGCCCTGTGTCTGGTTGGAGTTTCATCACATCGCTCCTGTGGAGAACAGCCCCATGTGGACAGTTGAAAGTCACACCTGGAGGATGCTCTGGACACTTACAGTAATGCTTTTATGGCTGAGGACTACAGTTGTCTTGCTAACTTTAGGACTGCAGTTGTCATGAACAGTTTAGCACTCAAGTTTCCATTAATGAAGAGTTTATAACATCAAAGAAACTGACTTCATGTTAAAACTGTTAATGTTATAGTCATGTTGTCTGTTGTTGCCCAAATGAGGATGGGTTCCCTTTTGAGGCTGGTTCCTCTCGAGGTTTCTTCCTCATGTCGTCTGAGGGAGTTTTTCCTTGCCACCATCGCCACAGGCTGCTCATTGGGGATAGATTAGGGATAAAATTAGCTTGTGTTTTAAGTCATTCAAATTCTGTAAAGCTGCTTTGTGACAATGCTTATTGTTAAAAGCGCTATACAAATAAACTTGACATTCACACTTATGGTCAATTTAGAGTCACCAATTAACCTAACCTGCATGTCTTTGGACTGTGGGGAAAACCGGAGCACCCAGAGGAAACCCATGCAGACACAGGGAGAACATGCAAACGCCACACAGAAAGGCCCTCGTCGGCCACGGGGCTCGAACCCAGAACCTTCTTGCTGTAAGGCGACAGTGCTAACCACTACACCACCGTGCTGCCTATAGCAGAAGTAGTCAGTGGGGAAACCCATGTTCCCATGTACCTGGAGTGATCAGTAAATCATATAGCAGCCTGTTTTATATCATTTACACTCAACTGCAACCTGTCCCTTTTATTACACACACATACTCTCACCTATGTTAACAAACCATAAATGACACTGATAGTAGATAAGTAAATATCAACAGATATCAAAGGTCATGCAGGAGTTTTAGATCTCTACTGTGTGTCCTTCATTAGCTGAGGCACTCTTCTACATTTGCTGTTTAATACACAGCTCCTCTTTGACTTTGTTCACAATTTGGGCACAGAGACACGGGTGTTAATCTCAAGTTTATACGCAATCAGTCTTGGTTCTGTCTTTAGGGTCTTAAATCAGGTGAAATAACAGTCAAGGTTAAAGAAAAAAGATGTGTTGTACAGGAAAGTGTGCACGGTTAGTGGGTTTAATATTGTTGCCCTCTGCATTTCTGTGTATGATAGCCAACCTGCTGTTGTTCTTCCCCAATGGCAATGTTTTGGAAAATGATCAGATCTCCCTACAGGTCTGGCTGATGGGAGGATTCTTCGGTGGAGGCTTGTTTGTAAGTAAATAACAGAGTCCTTTTCTGTTTCATGGTTGTATCAGAAAAAGTTATTTTAATGTAACTATGAACCAAACTTAAATGGATATATAAACCACTGCTCATTCACTGGCATGTCTCTTAAGTGTATTTCGTGTTTTCTTTAATTATGTCACAATCTCTAGATTTTGTAAATATAAAGCATTTTTCTTTAGATTTCTGATTTCTCTTGTAGTGTTAGATGATTATTCTCTTGCATGGGTAACACCATTTGAAACTGTAGTTATTCTGGAGTATATAAGATTAAAGTTTTTAACCATGTCATCATCATGAAGTCAAAAGATCGTAAACAGCTGGTATACAATCAATCAGTAGCACCCGGTAAAAACCTTGTTATATTTATTTACGAAGCAGAAGTACTGTATAAGCAGTTATTTTACAACAGATATAATAACTGTCATTGTAGGAGTCCTTTTATATTTTTATTTAATGATATTTCATTGTCTATCAGATGCTCTGTCCAAGCTGTTCGGCTATCAGAGCTGGTGGAAAAGGTTGCTGTGGGAAGGGCTGCTGTGGAAATCGTTGCCGTGTGAGTAAAACTACTCCATTGTGGGGAGTTAAACTCTTGTAGATCTGGGGAAAAAAGGAAAATTTGAATACTGTGAAAGCAGAAACAAAGCGAACTGATATTTGAATAGTACGTAGCCTCCAACGTTCCGCAAATCAATCAACTTTGTAAATCAGTAACTGACTCAGTGTAACCTTTTACCTTTGTAAGCTTGTGCAAAGCTGTAATTTTGAGAACTAATGCAGCCCAAATAATTAGAGTTACTGAGGATTAGTTTTAGGCATTGCACTATTTAACTACAGTAATACATAGGCCATTTGAAAACAGCCCTATGTAGGATTAAAATATTATTAAGCTAAATGTGTGTTTGTATCTGACTGTCTGTTTTTAGATGCTGAGCTCTGTGTTTTCCTCTGCATTTGGTCTAATTGGGGGAATATACAGCACCAGCGTGGCATCTGCAGCACTGGCTATTGGCCCAAAATGCCGTGTGGACTCAGAGAAATGGGATTATCCTTTTGAGAACTTGCCCCACAAGTAACTCAGCTCTTGACTCTAGTAAAATAAATCCAATTTTAATTATATTTATGGTTCAGTAGACTGTAAAAAAATTTTCAAACTGGTTAAACCTAGAAACAAAAGTTCAACTCTTGCCTTAAAAACCTAAATAAACTCAACTGGAAGATAACTTTTTGTGTTGAAACAAAGGTTAAGTTATACACGTCATTTAACTAAAGATCACTTGTTGTTTCAAGCTGATACTCCGAGTTAAAACAACTTACTATGTTACATTATCGATTCAAGAAAACTCACTTTATCTTGTCAAATAAATGTAAACTTCCTCACTGTTTCCACTCACACTTTCAAGTGAAGAAAACTTAAACTATATTCATATCTATTGCTATTTTAAATTAAGATTACTGATGTTTATAAATTGTTTCTACTTAGATTTATTTCTCATCTCCTCAAATAATGGCAAGTTTGCCAGTTTCCTTAAACCTCACACTGAACCACTTCTGACTCGCGGTACATTTTCTGTCGGCTTCACACCTCCTCGTCCTCCTCCTCCTCCCCCCACTTTCTGTTTTTGAACTTATAACTTACAGACATGAGCTAAATTAACATTGACAACCCAGACAAAACTCACAAGTCATCAAGGCAGTGGATTACTTTAAGTTTAATTTTTGAAAACGTATAAACTCAACTTCAATATCCAAAACTTGTCTTCCATCCATCCATCCATTATCCGTAACCACTTATCCTTTGCAGGGTCACAGGCAAGCTGGAGCCTATCCCAGCTGACTACGGGCGAAAGGCGGGGTACACCCTGGACAAGTCGCCAGGTCGTTGCAGGGCTGACACATAGAGACAAACAACCATTCACACCTACAGTCAATTTAGAGTCACCAGTTAACCTAACCTGCATGTCTTTGGACTGTGGGGGAAACCAGAGCACCCGGAGGAAACCCACGCGGAGAACATGCAAACTCCGCATAGAAAGGCTCCCGTCGACCACTGGGCTCGAACCCACAACTTTCTTGCTGTGAGGCGACAGCGCTAACCACTACACCACTGTGCCTGACAATTGGAATTAAAGAGAAGAAATACATTCATATAAATTAATGTGGTTATAATTTTTTACAGTGTACTTATATCTATGTGTGAATGTGCCATTGATGCCAAATACCCCCCCAAAAAACTTTTCACATACATGTTTTATTGGTGTGTACAAATTGAGTACATTGAATGCTTTTATTCTGAATCATCCTGATTGGGATTTTAAGTATCTGAATGCAAAAAGGTACAACTTATCTACTCTCTCTCTCTCTCTTTGTGTCTGCAGTACTTCCAGCTACTTGGTGAATGAATCTCAGTGGTCTCTCTGTGTTTTCCCGGAAAATGCTGTCCTCTGGCACATTGTTCTCTTTTCCATTGTACTAGGTCTGGGGGTCATACAGGTCGTGCTGCTTGGGATCCAGGTCATTAATGGCTGCATTGGCTTTATATGCGGAGACTGTCGAGAAAGCCCTAAGGTAAATATTACAGCAGTGTTTCAGCAAAGTTCTGTATTGGTCTATTGGGAGTTGGAGACAAGTACATGCGTCAATGGACTTAATTATCAGTAAAGAAAAAAAACTTTATGGGCAATTTGATGTATGAGGTAAAAGGAGTAAGAGAATAATCAATAGAAGGTTGACCATTAAACCCTAAGCTAGTTTATGGTTACACATTCAGTGATAAGCAGGGTATAAGCATATTATTTGCACTTTGTCTCAGTGGCTAAAAGCTAGTTAAGTGTGCTCTCAGTATGTAACACTGAAAGCTGTCATTAGTTCATGGCCAAGGTTTGTTATGCAAGAGTGGGATGCCTTTTTTATGAGAAGATACATATGAGAAGGCAGACAATAGATTATAGATATATCTGACTGATAAGCAGTATAGATAATGGGTGTATATCAGAATTAACATTTTTAACATAAATAGTGAAGTGCATGTATAAATTTAAAGCAGTATTGACTTTATTTTAAATAAGTCCATTTTAACTTTTTAAATATTTCCAAAAATAAGTAGGTTTTTTTTTTTGACAACAGGAGAATCAATCAAAATACAAGATCCCACACAGAGTAGTCTTTAGGCATTAAATGGAACATGTTTATTTCTCTTTTACAGGATGATGGAGGATTGTGAATGGAAGATATTATCAAGACAAAATCAAGGACTCAAATTCCATAATTCATATTTTGTTCCCTAATAGATAGCAGTTGCACACATATCTATTTATTATCACGAGTTACATAATCAATATCTGTATAAAAATACATCTGCAACAATTTTGTCTTTGCAGCAATTTTGTCTACACTGTGCTATTTATATCGCTACAATCAGTTATTACATTTAATAAGTCATACATATGGATTAATTATTGACTAAAAGTGAATGATATCTTTATACAGAACTTGGTCTCAGGCTGGATAATAAAATTTGTTGTACCGCTTACCCTTCAAAATACACAAAGAGTGTGTTGTAAATTTTTTTCTTTTTTTTTAATGGATCCATTTTGATACAACAATAATGTTTACATGATTTCCATGGACAAGGACATTTTATCACTGAAATATTCAGAACACTAAAAGTAAAAGTTCATTAATTAACATCTTGATCTGTATTTATTTAGTCGGCCAGCTTAAAGTAACAAGTAATAAGTAACAAGTACTGAATCTGTAATCACAATAAATCATAACAGACTATGCCTGGATCAGTAATGCTTTTCAACACTCAAAGACTTCAAAACAGACAGGGGGGAAATGCACATTCTGGATCAGGATTCACACTTTGAGGAAGCTACAAATCCCAATGGTGACTTAACAGAGGTGATATACTGTCTAGCTGTGCTCCACTCTGAATAAACACCCATCAGCTAATAAACATAAACATACCATGCATGGTTTGGCCATATCTGGTGAGAAGAACTGTGAGTGCACTTGCTCTGTCTTATGGGTTCAAATCAGCTATAAGACTCAAGGAGACTTATGGAAAGTCAGAAGGCTGTATTATTGTGGACTGTATCTTCCTGGGAACCAAGAAAAAAATGTATCTCTCAATTTCTCTTTTGTTGTGATTTCCTTACTAGGAATTCCCCAGCAACCTTCCTAGTCACATGATATATCATTGGAAAGCCCAGGATGTACAACCCTGATTCCAAAAAAGTTGGGACAAAGTACAAACTGTAAATAAAAACGGAATGCAATAATTTACAAATCTCAAAAACTGATATTGTATTCACAATAGAACATAGACAACATATCAAATGTCAAAAGTGAGACATTTTGAAATTTCATGCCAAATATTGGCTCATTTGAAATTTCATGACAGCAACACATCTCAAAAAAGTTGGGACAGGGGCAATAAGAGGCTGGAAAAGTTAAAGGTACAAAAAAGGAACAGCTGGAGGACCAAATTGCAACTCATTAGGTCAGTTGGCAATAGGTCATTAACATGACTGGGTATAAAAAGAGCATCTTGGAGTGGCAGCGGCTCTCAGAAGTAAAGATGGGAAGAGGATCACCAATCCCCCTAATTCTGCACCGACAAACAGTGGCGCAATATCAGAAAGGAGTTCGACAGTGTAAAATTGCAAAGAGTTTGAACATATCATCATCTACAGTGCATAATATCATCAAAAGATTCAGAGAATCTGGAAGAATCTCTGTGCATAAGGGTCAAGGCCAGAAAACCATACTGGGTGCCCGTGATCTTCGGGCCCTTAGACGGCACTGCATCACATACAGGCATGCTTCTGTATTGGAAATCACAAAATGGGCTCAGGAATATTTCCAGAGAACATTATCTGTGAACACAATTCACCGTGCCATCTGCCGTTGCCAGCTAAAACTCTATAGTTCAAAGAAGAAGCCGTATCTAAACGTGATCCAGAAGCGCAGACGTCTTCTCTGGGCCAAGGCTCATTTAAAATGGACTGTGGCAAAGTGGAAAACTGTTCTGTGGTCAGATGAATCAAAATTTGAAGTTCTTTATGGAAATCAGGGACGCCGTGTCATTCGGACTAAAGAGGAGAAGGATGACCCAAGTTGTTATCAGCGCTCAGTTCAGAAGCCTGCATCTCTGATAGGGTTGCATTAGTGTGTGTGGCATGGGCAGCTTACACATCTGGAAAGACACCATCAATGCTGAAAGGTATATCCAGGTTCTAGAGCAACATATGCTCCCATCCAGACGACGTCTCTTTCAGGGAAGACCTTGCATTTTCCCACATGACAATGCCAAACCACATACTGCATCAATTACAGCATCATGGCTGCGTAGAAGAAGGGTCCGGGTACTGAACTGGCCAGCCTGCAGTCCAGATCTTTCACCCATAGAAAACATTTGGCACATCATAAAACGGAAGATATGACAAAAAAGACCTAAGACAGTTGAGCAACTAGAATCCTACATTAGACAAGAACGGGTTAACATTCCTCTCCCTAAACTTGAGCAACTTGTCTCCTCAGTCCCCAGATGTTTACAGACTGTTGTAAAGAGAAAAGGGGATGTCTCACAGTGGTAAACATGGCCTTCTCCCAACTTTTTTGAGATGTGTTGTCATGAAATTTAAAATCATCTAATTTTTCTCTTTAAATGATACATTTTCTCAGTTTAAACATTTGATATGTCATCTATGTTCTATTCTGAATAAAATATGGAATTTTGAAACTTCCACATCATTGCATTCTGTTTTTATTTACAATTTGTACTTTGCCCCAACTTTTTTGGAATCGGGGTTGTACTCTTTACAAGACACCAGGATTCAAGTGAATAGCTTGAAAGAGTAAGAGGGTGTGCACGTAAAACAAATGTCAACTACAGAGGACACAAGTCTATGGGTTGATTCTCAGAAGGATATGTCACATGATTGCAAAATTATAACAACTGGGATAAATCAATTTGTTTGAAAAAGCCAGGCTACTTAGGGCTGAGGTCTGGGTTTGCATGCATACAGCACATTTTTTATAACTTAATTTGTATAAAATCATAACACATTGGCCTAATTTGTTTGCATTCCTATGTTTTTTTCATATATAGAAAACAAGGGCAAAAAAAAAACAGCTAACAGGAAGAATCATTCAAGAAAAATTAAGAAAAAACATTCTTTTGTCATGTTGATCACACATCCACTAGAGAATGTAAAGGGCGGCAGGCTGATGGGAAGAGGAGAAAGGGGAGCTTAGAAATGTTGAGTTGGGTTGAGAAAATTTTTAAAAAGTGCCAGTGGTGTTCACTCAAAGGAACTAATGCCAGTTCACCACTCTGCCAATAACACACACACACACACACACACACACACACACACACACACACACACACACACACACACACACACAAACGCACACCCCTCCGCAATGAATCTGCAAAGAACAGAACAGAACAAAACAGAACTGGAGCAGACCAGTTAGTACACATGAATGAATCTGACGGAAATAGCTAAAAACAATCCCTGATGTTGTGCATACAGTAATTTCTGTGTTGTACATACTATTTTAACTTTAATCCAATCCAAACATTTTTTAAAAATGACAAAATAAATAAACAAAACGAATTAACAAACACTGTTATTTAGAGGGGTGGCATGGTGGTGTAGCGGTTAGCACTGTTGCCTCACAGCAAGAAGGTTCTGGGTTCAAGCTCAGCGGCTGGCGAGGGCCTTTCTGTGTGGAGTTTGCATGTTCTCCCCGTGTCCGCGTGGGTTTCCTCCGGGTGCTCCGGTTTCCCCCACAGTCCAAAGACATGCAGGTTAGGTTAACTGGTGACTCTAAATTGACCGTAGGTGTGAATGTGAGTGCGAATGGTTGTCTGTGTCTATGTGTCAGCCCTGTGATGACCTGGCGACTTGTCCAGGGTGTACCCCGCCTTTCACCCGTAGTCAGCTGGGATAGGCTCCAGCTTGCCTGTGACCCTGCACAGGATAAGCGGCTACAGATAATGGATGGATGTTATTTAGAGAATTATGTTTTGATACACACTCGACATATATTTGTGTCATTTTATACACACTGACATGAAACTGCCCATAATTGTCAGGTCGTGCACAAATAAACCTACCACACAGTAACCACAACTTCTTGAGGTGTGACTCAACACCTCAGAAGAGACATCACATCATTGGTGTTAGCTAAGCCCTGACAGGGTAAAAATTCAACATAGCCTTGCAGGAAGTGAAATGAAAGACAAGCCAGCACTGATCGTATGAAAGAACATCACTGAGACAACCAGGAAAGCTATATCATGTATCTTTCAACCTGATATATAATAAGAACATGTGATCAAGAGAAAGAAATGGTTATAAGAATAAGCAAGGATAGGGTTAAAATAGGAAGAAGTGGGGTGGGAATGCAAGACACGGGAAGGAGGGGGTATATGAAGTAACAGAACTGAAAAACTGGTCTGAGGCTACTTCAGCTGGAGTGTGCCAGTAATAACTGTTTGCTTCTGCGCTCAGTAGAGCTTCAGTATGAATACAGCATTAAGGCTTAGGAATGTATGGTTACACCACTAATAAGTGCAGGAACAAACATGTCGTTTTCTTCTGTGAAATACAGTTGATAGCCAGATCTTTTTTTTTCACTAATGTAGTTTCTCTATTGCAACTTGATATGTTTTGCTTATTTAAGGCTGATAATCATGAAAAAGTATATTTAATATGTTAAAAATATTTTATTAAAGATGTAATTAATTAATATGGCTATACATGTAACACCTATGTAACACACACACACACACACACACACACACACACACACACACATATAAACAGTTATTACACAAAATTGAGTTGTACTTGAGCTGATAGCTGACAAGGTGTGTAGTGCCGAGTTGGCTATAAGCCATGTACGACGAGATTGAGTGGAATAACTGTTTTATTCTATCCACATTCACTGGATTTTGAGACCCAATATACTCCGCCATTTTGTTTTTCTCTACTCACGGTATATGAGCTGATATCCTAGTAGTAGAGTAGCCAGTCAGAGCATGCGATTGCTCATATCCAGTGAATGTGGATAGAATATATATATATATATATATATATATATATATATATATATATATATATATATATAGTTTTGATGTCTTATTCTAAAATTAACTCTATGTCAGAGATGTGTAATCCTAATTACTGCCAACACTAACACTTACTACTGCCAACATTACTACCTATGTTTATGCAGTTGCTATTCTTATCGGTTGCTATCTGACTCCAGTGGTTGCCAGTTGTTGAATAACAGGAGGGCCAAAGATTTGCCAAAAGAATTCTTCCAAAAGACATGGATACAGCTTTTCAAAACAGAGTTTTGGAACAGCTTAAATCTTCTTTGTATGTAATGTATGTATGCTTGTATCATAATATACAGTTAATGCCCTCTGTGATAAATAGGAATTATATTGTGGCCTTGCTGTTTTTTACTGGGTGAGAACAATAAATCATACTGCACTGTTTATTGTGCATTTGAATGTCATTCTTTCATCATGATACATTCATAACAAATTGGCTTGAGACAGTACAGTCTTTAAAACATCAAACAAGGATTTGCATAACAGTTGCATATTCCATATTCAGTATTCAAACAACCAGACAAATGTTGAACTCTGACCAAACCCAGAATGTTTCTGAAAGCCAATGCTTTACATTTATCTGAGGTCAGTTATTTTTCAGGAATGAACCCCTACAGGGAAGCTACTAGGCTCTGGACCTTATCAAAGGCCCAGAGTTCATTGTTAATGATTGACTACTCTCTTGCATATCACTAAGACATAGGGTCCCGCTTCGTATCTCCAGAACTGACTAAACCACATCACTTTTTCACTGAGGCTTAAAATAAACAAATAGGAGAAAGCAATAAAAGACAGATTGGTGGAAGATCCGGAAGATCAGTGAGAAGTCCGGGGGTGGGGGTGGTGGGGGATATCATGAAAGTGGACATCAGAATAAGAAAAAGGAGAGAATTTATGCCTTGTTTCTCAGAACTTTACAGTCTCAGTGAAATACATCGGGCTCATTCAGTACATCTAATCCTACACATACTGTGCTTGTATTTCTATAATCTCCACACCTACTAAGATACACAAAAAATAAAATAAAGTAAATTTCCTGCTATTACACTGTTCTCAGACCAATTGTAAGGCATACTTCAGAACTTGTTAAAGATCACGAATTAATCCAAGTTTGTCACACTATACCAAGAAGCCAGTATTTAAAAATGAACCCAGACCCTCAGTATGGGTGGCACCACAAGGGAACCTGGACTTCACCCCAGATTGTGTAGCAGGCATGTTGGCCTGCATTCTAATCTGTTTCTCCTTTAGAAATCAACTGCATAAAATGTCCACTGGACTCAATCCATTGGCAATGTGCCTGACAGACTAGCCAAGATAACAATGTCAATGAGAATACAGGGTCAGTTTGTAAACTTGTTACATTTCACAAAGCTCATGCAAGAAGATCACCATTTATGATGTTTCTACAAATAATGATACTATTGGAATAATGAAAAATTACTGAAATAACTATTAAATGCTCAGTAAAAATGAGAATTGTGAGTGTGCATGGACAAAGTTGGCAAATAAACTCCTACTCATATACTCAGGGACTCAATAAAATTCACTGTTTCTGTTTATGCCTCATACCCAAATGGACACTTCCCGGTTAACAGTATTCACTTTAGCCTTTATTCAGGTCATACATAACCCTAAATAAGAAAGGGCTGGGATGGTACGGAAAATGCAAATAAAAAAAGAAAGTGATTTCTAAATTTCCTTTGACTTGTATTTCATTGCAGGCAGTATGAACCCAAGATATTTCATATTTCATCTGGTCAAATTCATTTCATTTGCTAATATATACCCATTCCTGTGTTTCAGGCTTGCAACACAAAAAAAGTTGGAACGGGGGCAATTTAGGGCTAGTAATGAGGTAAAACAATTAAATAATGATGCGATTTGAAATAGGTGATATCAACAGGTGATTGTAATAATGATTTGATTAAAAAAAAGCAGCATCCAGGAAAGACCAAGTCTTTGAGGAGAAAAAGATGGGCCAAGGATCTCCAGTTTGTCAACAAATGCATGAAAAAATTATTGAAATGTTTAAAAACTCAAAGAAAGACAGGAAGGGATGTGAATATTTCACTCTTTACAGTGCATAATATTATTAAACGATTCAAGGAATCTGGAAATTTTTCAGTGTGTAAAGGGCAAGGGCGCAAGCCTAAGCTGAACACCCATGATCTCCGATCCCTCAGATGGCGCTGCGTCAAGAACCATCATTCATCTATAGCAGATATAACCACATGGGCTTGGGATTACATTGGGTAACCTTGTTAAGCATTACCATACAGAGTTACACCCACAAATGGCAGTTAAAACTTTACTGTGTAAAAAGAAAACCTTATGTTAACTGTGTCCATTAGTGCTGTCAACTTCTCTGGCCTTGGAGGCATCAGGGATGGACCATCACACAGTGGAAACATGTACTGTGGTCAGACAAATCGGTATTACAGGTCTTTTTTTGGAAAAAATAGATGCTGTGTGCTCCATAACAAAGACAACAAGGATCATCCAGATTGTTACCAGAAACAAGTCCAGAAGCCAGGGTCTGTCATGGTATGGGGTTGTGTGCCCTTGGCAAAGGTAACTTACACTTCTGTCATGGCAGCATTGATGCAGAAAAGCACACTGATTTTGGAGCAACATATGCTGCCTTCAAGATGGCATCTTTTCCAGGGATGCCCATGCATATTTCAACAAGACAATGCAAAACCACATTCTGCACACATTACAAAGGCACGGCTGTGGAAGAAGAGGATGCGGATGCTTGGCCTATCCCCAATAACGAATGTGTGACAAATTTTGCAATGTGAAATGTGACAACGACGACCCTGTACTGTTGCACATCTTAAGACTTGTTTGCAGGAGAATGGGACAAGTTTTTTTTTAATGTTTTGCAAGAATCAAAATTAAAATATGTTTTTATTTTGGAAAAACAATAAAATTTATGAGGTAAAACATCAAATAATGCGCTGTTGTATTGTTTTGTGTGCGATACAGGTCAAATATTATGTACAAATTGTTGTTTTCAGTTTTGATTTCAGTTTCAACATATTGTCCAAATTTCTTCTGATTTGGGGTTGTCAGTCTAATGCACATATACATGCTTTTTTCAAAGCATCCCAGGACTTTGGTTATAGATGGTGAAGATGTGCTTGTGTTCAACAACCAGTCTTACTTTATGAAGTGTAGATCAACTGTGCAAGTCATAAAACCAGTTCAGAAATGTAGGTTTTTAGCAGCTCAAGAAAGAAACAAGTATCACTGCATCACACCTCAGAGTTCCCGGTATGATCCTAAACTCAGATTACTGTCTATGCGTAGTATTACATATCCTCCCTGTGTTCACATCAGGGTTCTCTAGTTGCCTCCCACTTTCGACTAACATACTGGGTTTCCCAAAAGTCTGGATCCATAGGCAATTATTTATTTGCCTTTATTACTTATCAGATGAAACAACATCAGTTCTGATACATTAAGAAATGTTCAACGATGATGTATTCAGTGTATACACAAGTGTTACGAAGTCCAAGACCATCAATTTCAGTATTTGTTGTACTATCTGTATTTACAACCCCGATTCCAAAAAAGTTGGGACAAAGTACAAATTGTAAATAAAAACAGAATGCAATGATGTGGAAGTTTCAAAATTCCATATTTTATTCAGAATAGAACATAGATGACATATCAAATGTTTAAACTGAGAAAATGTATAATTTAAAGAGAAAAATTAGATGATTTTAAATTTCATGACAACAACACATCTCAAAAAAGTTGGGACAAGGCCATGTTTACCACTGTGAGACATCCCCTTTTCTCTTTACAACAGTCTGTAAACGTCTGGGGACTGAGGAGACAAGTTGCTCAAGTTTAAGGATAGGAATGTTAACCCATTCTTGTCTAATGTAGGATTCTAGTTGCTCAACTGTCTTAGGTCTTTTTTGTCGTATCTTCCGTTTTATGATGCGCCAAATGTTTTCTATGGGTGAAAGATCTGGACTGCAGGCTAGCCAGTTCAGTACCCGGACCCTTCTTCTACGCAGCCATGATGCTGTAATTGATGCAGTATGTGGTTTGGCATTGTCATGTTGGAAAATGCAAGGTCTTCCCTGAAAGAGACATCATCTGGATGGGAGCATATGTTGCTCTAGAACCTGGATATACCTTTCAGCATTGGTGGTGTCTTTCCAGATGTGTAAACTGCCCATGCCACACGCACTAATGCAACCCCATACCATCAGAGATGCAGGCTTCTGAACTGAGCGCTGATAACAACTTGGGTCGTCCTTCTCCTCTTTAGTCCGAATGACACGGCGTCCCTGATTTCCATAAAGAACTTTAAATTTTGATTCGTCTCACCACAGAACGGTTTTCCACTTTGCCACAGTCCATTTTAAATGAGCCTTGGCCCAGAGAAAATGTCTGCGCTTCTGGATCAATTTTAGAAACGGCTTCTTCTTTGAACTATAGAGTTTTAGCTGGCAACGGCAGATGGCACGGTGAATTGTGTTCACAGATAATGTTCTCTGGAAATATTCCTGAGCCCATTTTGTGATTTCCAATACAGAAGCATGCCGGTATGTGATGCAGTGCCGTCTAAGGGCCCGAAGATCACGGGCACCCAGTATGGTTTTCTGGCCTTGACCCTTGCGCACAGAGATTCTTCCAGATTCTCTGAATCTTTTGATGATATTATGCACTGTAGATGATGATATGTTCAAACTCTTTGCAATTTTACACTGTCGAACTCCTTTCTGATATCGCTCCACTATTTGTGGGCACAGAATTAGGGGGATTGGTGATCCTCTTCCCATCTTTACTTCTGAGAGCCGCTGCCACTCCAAGATGCTCTTTTTATACCCAGTCATGTTAATGACCTATTGCCAATTGACCTAATGAGTTGCAATTTAGTCCTCCAGCTGTTCCTTTTTGGTACCTTTAACTTTTCCAGCCTCTTATTGCCCCTGTCCCAACTTTTTTGAGATGTGTTACAATATCAGTTTTTGAGATTTGTAAATTATTGCATTCCGTTTTTATTTACAATTTGTACTTTGTCCCAACTTTTTTGGAATTGGGGTTGTAAATAAATAATTGTCTATGGATCCAGACGTTTCAGACACTTTGTAGATTGGCTAGATATACTCACTGGTCAATTTAATAGGAACTTGTTCTTGATTCTGAGATTCCTGTTCTTGGCTGCAGATGTGGAACCCAATGTGGTCTTCTACTATTGCATGCTGAGATGCTTTTCTGCTCACCATAGTTGTTAAGAGTTGCTATATCCTTCCTGGCAGCTCAGAGCAATCTGGCCATTTTCCTCTGACCTCTCTTATCAACAAGGCGTTTGTTTCCACCCACAGAACTGTCGCTCACTCAATGTTTTTTGTTTTTTGCGCCATTCTGTGTAAACTCTAGAGACTGTTGTGTGTGAAAACCCCAGGAGATCAACAGTTTCTGAAATACTCAAACCAGTCCATCTGGCACCAACACCCTGCCACAGTGAAAGTCACAGAGATCACAATGTTTCCCATTCTGATGTTCAAAGTGAACATTAACTGAAGCTCTTGAATTGTATCTGCATGATTTTATGCATTGTGCTACTGTCAAGGGATTAGCTCAGGGATGTCCAAACTGATCCATAAAGGGCCGTGTGGCTGCAGGTTTTCATTCCAGCCATGCAGCAGCACACCTGATTTGGCTTATTCAATCAACTGACACACCCACCCTTTAATCAAGGGTGGGTGTGGCTGCAAGTATTTGACTGTGTGAAGACAGTTCAGTTGATTGAATAAGCCAAGTCAGGTGTGCTGCTGCATGGCTGGAATGAAAACCTGCAGCCACACGGCCCTTTATGGATCAGTTTGGACATCCCTGGGTTAGCTGATTGGATATCTGCATAAAACAGCAGGTGGATGGGTGAACCTAATTAAGTGGCCAGTGAGTATACGTGTAATAAAGTATACGTGTGTGTGTGTGTGTGTGTGTACGTACATGACGGACTGGCATCTAATATGAACTGTAAAGCAAATGGGGGGGGGGGGGGACTTGTTTCTCCAACCATCCATTATCTGTAGCTGCTTATCCTGTTCTACAAGGTCACAGGCAAGCTGGAGCCTATCCCAGCTGACTACGGGCGAGAGGCGGGGTACACCCTGGACAAGTCGCCAGGTCATCACAGGGCTGACACATAGACACAGACAACCATTCACACTCACATTCACACCTACGGTCAATTTAGAGTCACCAGTTAACCTAACCTGCATGTCTTTGGACTGTGGGGGAAACCGGAGCACCCGGAGGAAACCCATGCGGACACGGGGAGAACATGCAAACTCCACACAGAAAGGCCCTCGTCAGCCACTGGGCTCGAACCCAGAACCTTCTTGCTGTGAGGTGACAGTGCTAACCACTACACCACCGTGCTGCCCAAGACTTGTTTCTTCCATCCATCCATTATCTTTAGCTGCTTATCCTGTTCTACAGGGTCGCAGGCAAGCTGGAGCCTATGCCAGCTGACTATGGGCGAAAGGCAGGGTACACCCTGGACAAGTCACCAGGTCATCGCAGGACTGACACATAGACAAACAACCATTCACACTCACATTCACACCTACAGTCAATGTAGAGCCACCAATTAGCCTAACCTGCATGTCTTTGGACTGTGAGGGAAACCGGAGCACCCGAAGGAAACCCATGCGGACACGGGGAGAACATGCAAACTCCGCACAGAAAGGCCCTCGTCAGCCACTGGGCTCAAACCCAGAACCTTCTTGCTGTAAGGTGACAGTGCTAACCACTACACCACCGTGCCCAAGACTTGTGTCTATTATTACAAATTTGTGTGGAAGTCTACTACAGATTCCAAAGGTGCACAAAGTATGTCTATATGGAAAAAAGGACGCCTGTAATCCCAACATTCAATGGTTTTGCCTGTCTTGCCACAGTCAGTCAATTCAAGGGGCTTCTTTCTGTCTCTTCTTTCATTTACTTTTCATATGCTTAGAAAAATATGTTGGCAGGTAAAACATGCAACAACAGCCTATAAGAAGAAACGATAAGCAAAATAATAATAATAATAGTAGTAGCACAATTATATTATATGAGATTCTTATGAGTGGGAATGTTTATTACTCAACTTCGGAGGCTTGCCAAAGTGAAGGAGGAGGAGGAGGAATACTGAGCGCCTGAGGTCGCTCTAAATCCCTTTAAAAAGCGCCAGAGCTCTCCGTGCTGTGATCACACACACACACACACACACTCCAGACGACACCTACTCCTAACACCTTCTCCTGTTGTCCTGTGGAAGGACAGTACTCTGAGAGGTGAAACACCCAATCCTATTGAGTCTCTGAAATCTGAGCGACGTTGACAGCCAGTTTTGGTGTGACGCACATTTTGCGCTCTCCTCGGTCGATAAAACTGGTAAGTAGATATCTAAGTGACAATTTTCAGTGCACAAAAGAAAACTGCTAAATTGCCTATAAAAGGGAATTAAACGCCTGTTTTGTGAATTCCTTTACCTGACTGTTGTTGGAGGTGTGTCATGGTGGGCGTGTCTGCCAGCCAAGAACCCTCATCATTATACTGCATGTTTATTTGGCTGACAGCAGAGTCAAGGATATTAAACACCATAATAAACCAGCTCACCTCACTCCTATAGCTCTATAGCTTAGAAATATCAAAGCCGTTGTCTTTGTTACAATGTAAAATGAAGATGGTTTGTTGGACTCCCATTGGTTGGTTCAGTACTTTTCGGTCACAGTGTTGTGTCTTGTTGTTGCTGCTGCTTTATAGCAATTTATAACATAGCATAGCATAACATAAGCGTCCAATGCAAAGATAATCAGCTTAATCTAACAGACTAAACACCTCAAAAATGTTTTCTCGACCATTAACAGGTCTGATTATGAATTCCATGAATTATATCCCCCCCCCCCCCCCCCCCCCAGATCAATTACGTATGTACTCTAAAACTAGGCTGCAAGACGCACTTCCTGAGCATGAAAAGCACTTATAGACTCCACCATGTGTACATTCTTGTGCTCCATGTGCGTCACGTACAGCACGCGAGCAGTGGAGTAGTGAGAACTGCGCGCACGTTTGCACCAAACTGATGAGAGTATTGAGTTCTTGCTGTTTTTCTTTTATTTCATATAGTGCCTTTCCGTAACTATTGATCCCAAATCCTGTCACGTATTTGAGGCGTGTTGCTGCATGAAGCCCAAACCTATAGTGGTGCTTGAAAGTTTGTGAACCCTTTAGAATTTTCTACTGTATATTTCTGCATAAATGTGACCGAAAACATCATCAGATTTTCACACAAGTCCTAAAAGTAGATAAAGAGAACCCAGTTAAACAAATGAGACACAAATATTATACTGGGTCATTTATTTATTGAAGAAAATGATCCAATATTACATATCTGTGAGTGGCAAAAGTATGTGAACCTCTAGGATTATCAGTTAATTCTGTTAACTGATCACCCTGTTTTATTTAAAGAACAGGGATCTATCAACGTCTGATCTTCACGACACATGTTTGTGGAAGTGTATCATGGCACGAACAAAGGAGATTTCTGAGGACCTCAGAAAAATCATTGTTGATGCTCTGAAAAGGTTACAAAACCATCTCTAAAGAGTTTGGACTCCACCAATCTACAGTCAGATAGATTGTGTGAAATGGAGGAAATTCAAGACCATTGTTACCCTCCACAGGAGTGGTCAACCAACAAAGATCACTCCAAGAGCAAGGCATGTACTGTAATCGTCAGCAAGGTCACACAGGACCCCAGGGCAACTTCTAAGCAACTGAAGGCCTCTCTCACATTGGCTAATGTTAATGTTCATGAGTCCACCATCAGGAAAACACTGAACAACAATGGTGTGTATGACAGGGTTGCATGGAGAAAGCCACTGCTCTCCAAAAAGAACATTGCTGCTCGTCTGCAGTTTGCTAAAGATCATGTGGACAAGCCAGAAGGCTATTGGAAAAACGTTTTGTGGACGGATGAGACCAAAATAGAACTTTTTGGTTTAAATGAGAAGCGTTATGTTTGGAGAAAGGAAAACACTGCATTCCAGCATAAGAACCTTATCCCATCTGTGAAACATGATGGTGGTAGTATCATGGTTTGGGCCTGTTTTGCTGCATCTGGGCCAGGACGGCTTGCCATCATTGATGGAACAATGAATTCTGAATTATACCAGCAAATTTTAAAGGAAAATGTTAGGACATCTGTCCATGAACTGAATCTCAAGAGAAGGTGGGTCATGCAGCAAGACAACGACCCTAAACACACAAGTCGTTCTACCAAAGAATGGTTAAAGAAAAATAAAGTTAATGTTTTGGAATGGCCAAGTCAAAGTCCTGACCTTAATCCAATCGAAGTGTTGTGGAAGGACCTGAAGCAAGCAGTTCATGTGAGGAAACCCACCAACATCCCAGAGTTGAAGCTGTTCTGTACGGAGGAATGGGCTAAAATTCCTCCAAGCCGGTGTGCAGGACTGATCAACAGTTACCGGAAACGTTTAGTTGCAGTTATATATGCACAAGGGGGTCACACCAGATACTGAAAGCAAAGGTTCACATACTTTTGTCACTCACAGATATGTAATATTGGATAATTTTCCTCAATAAATAAATGACCAAGTATAATATTTTTGTCTCATTTGTTTAACTGGGTTCTCTTTATCTACTTTTAGGACTTGTGTGAAAATCTGATGATGTTTGAGGTCATATATATGCAGAAATATAGAAAATTCTAAAGGGTTCACAGACTTTCAAGCACCACTGTATTTCCGCCCATGCAGTGTTCGCTATAGCTGATTTTTTTTTTCAAAAATCTATGAAATTAAAATCCTGACGTGAAATCTTTGCTTGATACTTAGCATTACGCCATACTGTCAGGAGAAGATACTGCAAATCACTCAGTGTACATCTTGGAGTGCCTCAAGTATCTCCAATTTACAATTCATCTCACTTGTTATTATTAATTTAATGCTCCACTTAAGTTTTCAAATATTACAGTGCAGACTGTAAAAGAACATGAAAGTGCAGACATTTTTTTTTTTTTACAGCATAATCTATCTTGTGACTTGTTATGCATACCAATCCAGTCCACAGTTTTTGGAGAGGTAATGGCAGCATGGTGGTGTAGTGGTTAGCACTGTCACCTCACAGCAAGAAGGTTCTGGGTTCGAGCCCAGTGGCTGACGGGGGGCTTTTCTGTGTGGAGTTTGCATGTTCTCCCCGTGTCTGTGCGGGTTTCCTCTGGGTGCTCCAGTTTCCCCCGCAGTCCAAAGACATGCGGTTAGGTTAACATGGGGCGGTCATGGCCTGAGGTTGGGCTGAAGTGCCCTTGAGCAAGGCACCTAACCCACAACTGCTCCCCCGGCAGCTATAGCATAGCTGCCCACTGCTCTGGGTGTGTGTATGCATATGTGTGTTCACTACTTCAGATGGGTTAAATGCAGAGGGGGAATTTCACTGTGCTTAAGTCTGTGCTTGAGTGTACGTGTGATAAGTTTAGGCTTCTTGTCTTGTTACTTAGTACGTGGGTCTTCACAGTTCTTTGAATAGTTAATGTCTTATGAGATTAATTGATTAAAAACCTACTGAAATATTATTAACATAACAGTTCTGTTCAGGGGCGCCATCAGAAATTGTGGGCCCCCCAACTTTGCCCACCTTCGTCACAATTGCACTATTGTCATTATTTGACTTTTGATAGCCCATGGACCTTGAGTTTGTGACTTTGTTATTACATTTTATGTATTAACCTACCAGGGACTAGATGAAAACTGGTCAGTGACTAATTCTGGTGCATTTACAATCACAAATGAAAATTCAAGATTTTGCCACATGCCTTTTTGTGCTAGGACAATTGGTAGTGAAATGTGTGATGTGACTGCTAATAAATCATAGAACACGTAACCATGTCAAGCACTTGACTGGTGTCCCTTCTTAGCAGCACTTTAATCTAGCAAACTGTATATGGCACTCGCTCATTAAAAACTTCAATCCTAAAGCATTTATGGGTTGTATTGCTGCTTACCTCCTTCTCCAAAGGGGGTTCAGTGGTTTGGCAGGGCGGAGGTCCCCCTGAGGCTGAATCTGTGCATATTTAGGGCACCCCATTAGTTATGAAACTGGTTATTAGCACCAGCATAACATAATATTTCATCTTGTTTATTATCACACAAGTCAGTTCAGTTATTAAAATGGAAAAAATGTCACTGTACAAACTGTAAAAGTGTTCTCTTGATAGGCTAATCCAACCACGTTCATACTGTTCATTTACCATTCGCTAATATTTTGAACACACATGTGAGCGATAGCTACCTTTCTTTGGGAAAAACTGAGTGACCAGTTGCCTGCCTCTCCGGTCCCTCTCAGCTTTCAGCTGCCTTTCTTTACGTTTTTGACAGCCACTCTTCATATTTAGCGATCATAGACTGTACGCACTCCACTGCTGGCTGGCTGGCTGCTGCACCGCGACACAGCAGCAAGTAGCGTTGCACTGATCAGCACACAGATTTAACGCGTTGCGCTTCTACCAGAACTGGACTGTACCATTTCGCAAAAGGGGGAGGGTTAAATGACAATATGTTGAAGAACTCAAGAAATAGACAACCTTGTTCAATTAGCTCATTTTACCAGATGGAATATTGCATTGTTGTTATTTCAAAAGTCTTATTAAAATCATTAAAAGCATATTATCAGCCCCTTAAAGGGCCCCATGGCAGTGCTGGGCCCCTAGAATTGTTCTAACCTTTCCCCCCCTGGCGGTGCCCATGGTTCTGTTATAGGAAAACATTGCAGTTTTTATTACCAGTATTGTCAGTAACATTAGACCAGGATTGAACCAAGGAGGCTGGAGGGGTGAGGCAGCAGCACAATCCACTGTGCCTCTAAATCCACCGTCTAACAGACCAAATTCAGTACACAAGTTTCCAAATAAGTACACAAAATTTAAATGGCAGCAGTGCCAGTGCTGTGCTGGGCTCAGTGCCAGACCCCAAAGGAGTAAAACAGATACAAACCCACATTGGTCACAGTGCAATGACTCTGAAAATCCTACTGTAAGAAATCTCAGAGAAAACAAATCTCTGCCTATCATTAATGCAGAAATAGTAAATGCAGTTTCACATTTGAAAGAAGCCTGGAAAAGTTCATTCTAATTCATTTTCATCCCATGGTCCAAACGGCATTTTATGAATTCTGATTGTATGAGTAACAATATGATTGTTTTGGTATTTAAAATTCTGCTGTTTATACAGAAAGAGAAAACAGAACGTGAGTGGGAAACCTGCAATAGCATGAATTCTGTGTATCCAGTGGGACTTGCGTAGTTTTCTTAGAAACGATTAGAGAGTAGGTGTGGTGATGTGTTGCAAGTAAAAACTTTTGATTACTTCTTGGAAAATGTCAGTTTGAATTCCTGCTTATGTGGTAACGAAACCTATAAAAGCAACGGAACAAATACTGACTGAGATATAGCTTGAGCCTCCATTTAGTTCAGTAACATGGAAAAGTTGTTTAGACAAGTTAGACATTTTGTTTGTAAATGATTTGGACATGCAGTTGGATTTAGTTAAATTACCACTTGAGCAGCAAAACAGCTAAATATAGGATCGTGGCTTTTTCACATCATACTGAGACAGAAATATATCAGCACATTCAGCTGAATGGTCAGTCGGGGCTTTTCTCTCTCTCAAGTTATAGAAATGTAACTGAAAGTTGGCTCACTCTAGCCTTTATGTCCTCAGTTGTGATTTGTTTTGCTCCCTCTCAGTTGGGTTCTGGACTATATCCCTCTTGTGTACTGCCAGGGAATGAACAAGACCTTACAATTCCTCACCACTGATCAGGCACTGTACACCACATGTCTGATATGAGAGATAACAGATAGAAGAGCATGCTGGCTAGATTTATGATAATAGCAAGAGAAAAATTCCAATTAGCACTGTTGCTTTTCAGTTGAAAGTTTAGGGCTTAAGGAAGTGCTCAGTAGTTTCATTGACAAGGGTGATGAGGATGATAAACATTCATTTAAAACTTTAGTGCAATTTTACTGTTGTTTTGTAGCTCAAGTAATAGAAAAGCTGCTGGGGGAAATCCACTGAATTACTTACATACATACATACATACATACATACATACATACATACATACATACATACATACATACATAATATTAGAGGCAGTGCCTAAAAGCAGAGCTCCTGATGAGTGTATGAGCAAAATATTTGCAAGGACACAAAATCAATCTGAATAGAATAATAGAATTCATATTATAGAATATGAACCATCAAACTGTGTAGTGTAGTATTTTTTATGTCAATAAATTGCTGCATTGTCTTGTAACAATAATTAGATATGCATCACATTTATGAATACATATTTATTCCTTTCTTTGACACCGCATGCCATGTGCCAGGAACAACACCATGATATTTATTATGGTGTGACTCTGCTGGGTGCCTGGTGGACAGCAGTGAACCAGTGCTTTCACTTTATATCATTACTATATAGTTACAATTGAATATCAAACTTGATATGTTAAACAGTTTTCTGTTACATCGGTCACGTCCATGTGCAATGGCACTCAGAGTGCACAGCACCATGAGGACTAATTACCATGCACCTGTTCCTGATTAGAGTGCAATCACAGCACATACATATAAGGACTCTCAGTAACACACAGACTTTGTGAAGTATATGCTCTGTACCCTGTGTCTGATGTTACCAAACCTTGTATTTTGTATTGCGTTTCTGGTTTTGACCCTGTTTGTGTTTTTGGTCTTTGGCTATTGTATTACCTCTGAAATCCTGTCTGTGCCTCACTTGACCACTGCCTATTTTTCGACTCTACCTTTGTCTACATTTTGGATTTATTTGCTAGCGTGCTTTCAATAAAACTCTTCCTGTGATTACATCCATCTACTACCCTTACATGACAGAAACTATCAATTGTCCAACAAGGTAGTGGACGAACAAAACTGTTTTAACTAGTTTTATATGAAACTGTCGTGAATATTTTCCGTAAAGTGTGTTAGTAAATAATCTCACTCTATTTTTTTTAAAAAGCAAATTAAAAATATGTGCTGAATAAAAACCCATCTAGCTTATGTAAATAAAGATACAAATTTTGTTGTCCAGTGGTCATGTTTGAGATACAGTGGATATAAAAAGTGTACGGTACACACCCCATTAAAACGATAGGTTTTTCTGATGTAAAAAAAAAAGAGACCACAATAAATAATTTCAAAACTTTTCCCACCTTTAATGTGACCTATAACCTGTACAATTCAATTGAAAAACAAACAAATCTGTTAGGGGGAAGAAAAAAAAGTACAATAGGCTGGTTGCATAAGTGTACACACCCTTAAACTAATACTTTGTTGAAGCACCTTTTGATTTAATTACAGCATTCAGTCTTTTTGGGTAGGAGTCTATCAGCCTGCCACATCTAGACTTGGCAATATTTGCCCACTCTTCCTTGCCAAAGCGCTCCAAATCTGTCAGATTGCGAGGGCATCGCTTGTGTACAGCCCTCTTCAGGTCACCCCACAGATCTTCAATTGGATTTAGGTCTGGGCTCTGGCTGGGCCATTCCAAAATGTTTTGGGGGTCACTGTCATGCTGAAAGATGAAATTCAGCTTTCTAGCAGACACCTGAAGGTTTTGGGCCAAAATTGACTGGTATTTAGAACTGTTCATATGATTAAAGCCCCTGTTCCAGCTGAAGAAAAACAACCCCAAAACATGATGTTGCCACCACCATGCTTCACTGTGGGTATGGTGTTGTGCAGTGTTGTTTTTGTGCTGAACATACCTTTTGGAATTGTGGCCAAAAAGTTCAACCTTGGTTTCATCAGACCGTAACACATTTTCCCACATGCTTTTGGGAGAGCTGATGTATTTTTTTTTGCAAAATTTAGCCAGGCCTGGATGTTTTTCTTTGACCCTACCTCATAGTCCAGACATATGGAGACTACAGGAGATTGCTGTCACATGTAGTACACAGCCAGTACTTGCCAGAAATTCCTGCAGCTCCTTCAGTGTTGCTGTCGGCCTCTTGGCAGCCTCCCTGACCAGTTTTTGTCTTGTCTTTTCATCAATTTTGAAGGGACGTCCAGTTCTCAGTAATGTCACTGTTGTCCCATATTTTCTCCACTTCTTGATGACTGTCCTCACTGTGTTCCATGGTATATCTAATGCCGTGGACATTTTTTTTTGCACCCTTCTCTTGACTGATACCTTTCAACAATGAGATCCCTTTGATGCTTTGTAAGCTCTCTGTGAACCCTGGCTTTTGCTGGAGGATGCAACTGAGTAAATGTCTGAACTTTACGGTATTTGGGGTTAATCAGAGTCAGTTTAATTGATGGCAGGTGTGAACCCAAAAAGACTGAATGCTGTAATTAAATCAAAAGGTGCTTCAACAAAGTATTAGTTAAGGGGTGTGCACACTTATGCAACCAGCTTATTGTACGTTTTAATTTTTTATGCTTTTCCCCCTAACAGATTTCTTTGTTTTTCAATTGAATTGTACAGGTTATAGGTCACATTAAAGGTGGGAAAAATTTTGCAGTTATTTATCGTGGTCTCTCCCTTTTTTTTTTTTAATTTTACATCAGAAATACCTATCATTTTAACAGAGTGTGTGCACTTTTTTTTTTTTTATCCACTGTACGTTGCTGTGCACTTACAATCAGGTATCCTGTGATGGTATATGTTTGTCTTTTATACATACGGATATTGTACGGTTGTGAAAGTCTTCAAAAATCAGGTCAGTGCATTACCATATACCAAACTCTCACGGTTACCAGAGGACTAGCCCCCCACTGTAACCCTAGCTATGTAATAGGCGATAGGCCGAGGGCTACAGAAACGGAGATCAGCGCTGCCCTATGCACCACATGGGATGGGAAGGCATTACCATATTCTCTTAAGGTTGGATCACCGCTTTGCACGTGGGGAGCTCTGCTATAATATACTCCCAACAAGCCCAAGAGTCAGACTTAATCCTATGATCAACACCAGGGTTGAAGTAAAAGTCTTAACTAAGCACAGACAGCACAAGGTTACATTCCTAAAGATACGCTGCTGTGATTAATGATGTATAGTGATTGTAACACAATGTACAATACACACATAGCACTTCATCTCATCTCATTATCTCTAGGCACTTTATCCTGTTCTACAGGGTCGCAGGCAAGCTGGAGCCTATCCCAGCTGACTACGGGCGAAAGGCGGGGTACACCCTGGACAAGTCGCCAGGTCATCACAGGGCTGACACATAGACACAAACAACCATTCACACTCACACCTACGGTCAATTTAGAGTCACCAGTTAACCTAACCTGCATGTCTTTGGACTGTGGGGGAAACCGTAGCACCCGGAGGAAACCCACGCGGACACGGGGAGAACATGCAAACTCCGCACAGAAAGGCCCTCGCCGGCCACGGGGCTTGAACCCAGGACCTTCTTGCTGTGAAGCGACAGCGCTAACCACTACACCACCGTGCCGCCCCATATAGTACTTTTTATGTTTAATTGCTACACGTAACACAACTCTTGATGATTTCCAAAACAGAGAGGAGACTCTGTAAAATAAATCTTGATCATGCTGATCCATAACACTTCTGCAATCCTTTATATACTAAAACACCATAAGCAGAGGTAGATACACGTAAACATGAAAGGACATACAATGATCAATGTTCAACAGTTTCCAAGAATCATATAAAATCTAAAGCCTGTGCTTGTATTGAGTGCATACTGGTTCCTTACATAATACTGAATCTTATCGCGCATGCTTCAAAGGCAGTTTTCCCTTAGGTTTTGCATAGAACATCAGGCAAATGTAAATTCACAATTGCCACTTTTGCCTGAAGAGAAAATGACATTTTTCCAGATGGATTTTTATGGGCTAAGAATGAATTGAGTTCATTATGTACCAGATTATGAATAGTGTGAGAAAGCTGCCAGGCATATGAAAGTTTACCAAATAGCTATGGGGCGGATGGAGGGAGGGTAGGAGAAAGAAAGACTCTACAGAGGAAGAGTATATGTTTAGATAAACCAAGGTAACTCTTTAACCAGCTTTAGAGAAAACAAGAAACTTTTCATATTGCATGAAAATACTGTCATGACTGCAGTTCTGTACTGGCATAAATTTTTGGGATAGTCATTTTCTCAGGCCCTTTATCTGATGTTGCAACCTTATGCACATATACACTATATTGCCAAAAGTATTTGCTCACCCATCCAAATTATCGGAATCAGGTGTTCCAATCACTTCCATGGCCACAGGTGTATAAAATCAAGCACCTAGGCATGCAGACTGTTTTTACAGTTTGGAGCTGGCCCCTTCCTCTTCCAACATGACTGTGCACCAGTGTACAAAGCAAGGTCCATAAAGACATGGATGACAGAGTCTGGTGTGGATGAACTTGACTGGCCTGCACAGAGTCCTGACCTCAACCCGATAGAACACCTTTGGGATGAATTAGAGCAGAGACTGAGAGCCAGGCCTTCTCGTCCAACATCAGTGTGTGACCTCACAAATGCGCTTCTGGAAGAATGGTCAAAAATTCCCATAAACACACTCCTAAACCTTGTGGACAGCCTTCCCAGAAGAGTTGAAGCTGTTCTAGCTGCAAAGGGTGGACCGACGTCATATTGAACCCTATGGATTAGGAATGGGATGTCACTTAAGCTCATATGTGAGTCAAGGCAGGTGAGCGAATACTTTTGGCAATATAATGTATGTGAAGTGAAATTAAATGAAAATTTAAAAATATAAAAGTGTGTATCATGAGCATTGACGCCACAGAAATTACAATATAAAAACCCATAAGTAATGTCACAATTCTATACTTCACTATCTAGTATATTTTTCATAATATTTTCATTTCATTTCCTAAGAAGAGAGCCTGAAACCAGCTATCTCATCTCATCTCATTATCTGTAGCCGCTTTATCCTGTTCTACAGGGTCGCAGGCAAGCTGGAACCTATCCCAGCTGACTATGGGTGAAAGGCGGGGTACACCCTGGACAAGTTGCCAGGTCATCACAGGGCTGACACATAGACACAGACAACCATTCACACTCACATTCACACCTACGGTCAATTTAGAGTCACCAGTTAACCTAACCTGCATGTCTTTGGACTGTGGGGGAAACCGGAGCACCCGGAGGAAACCCACGCGGACACGGGGAGAACATGCAAACTCCACACAGAAAGACCCTCGCCGGCCACGGGGCTCGAACCCGGACCTTCTTGCTGTGAGGCGACAGCGCCAACCACTACACCACCGTGCCGCCCCAAAACCAGCTATCTCATCTCATCTCATTATCTGTAGACGCTTTATCCTTCTACAGGGTCGCAGGCAAGCTGGAGCCTATCCCAGCTGACTATGGGTGAAAGGCGGGGTACACCCTGGACAAGTCGCCAGGTCATCACAGGGCTGACACATAGACACAGACAACCATTCACACTCACATTCACACCTACGGTCAATTTAGAGTCACCAGTTAACCTAACCTGCATGTCTTTGGACTGTGGGGGAAACCGGAGCGAAACCAACTATCATTTATGTGAATTAAAAAAAAAAAAAAGATACAAATTGGTTGAGTTCATTTTACATCAGCAATGTAATGTAATAGGGAAAGTGTTGAATGTAAGCCAGTATAACTGGTGTGTGGTTCATGTTTAAACACGTTAAAGATTCTTGAACGATTTATCACTGTATTACTGATTATCACAAGGCGTTTGACATAGTGGCTCCCAGCACTGTATGATTATCATTCTAAGATTAGCAGGCCCGCTATGGGAACACGACACGCTCTGTAGACTAATGCCAATCAAGGGTTTAGCAGAATGTTGACGTAGATTCAGGCTTGCATAGCAAAAGATAGGCAGCTTGGCAGTCAAGGAGAGATAAGATTAGATATGATTATCACGCCTAATCAGTTGTAGCTCTTCCATGGAGGGGTGGACCAGCATCCCACCATATATAGCAACCATTCAGCAAATATTAATCTTTATAATCCTTATTCACAACTCCATACAGTTTAAATTTGATTAAACACTAATTAACTGCTTTAAGTGATCAATGATTTTAAAAAGTAACAATTTGACAGATATAAGCCAGCGTATCCACTGATTTTGCTTACCTTTCTAGATGCTGGACAATTGTGAGATGACACACTCACTGACTCATTTAGCTCCATAGAGTTATTATTGAAGGGTCAAAAAAAGGCATCTGCAACAAGCACTAATAGATAATAAATAGATAATAAATCATGTTGCCCCATGTTAGCTCAATGAATATTTTCAGTGTAGGAGGTGCAGTGGACGGGGTGGTTAATGACCGGGCTAATGGCATATTTTATGCCCAATTGAGCTAGTTTACAGTGCTTTGAAAAAGTATTTATACCCCTTGAACTTTTTCACATTTTTCCACCTTACAACCACGAACTTAAAAGTTTTTTATTGAGATTTTATGTGATAGACCAACACAGAGTAGCACATAATTGTGAAGTGAAACGAAAATGATAAATGGTCTTCAAAATTTTAAACAAATAAAAATCTGAAAAATGTGGTGTGCATTAGTATTCAGCCCCCCTGTGTCAATACTTTGTAGAGCCACCTTTTGCTGCAATTACAGCTGCAAGTCTTTTGTGGTATGTCTCTACCAGCTTTGCACATCTAGACACTGAAATTTTTGCCCATTCTTCTTTGCAAAATAGCTCAAGCTCAGCCAGATTGGATGGAGAGCGTCTGTGAGCAGCAATTTTCAAGTCTTGCCACAGATGCTCAATGGGATTTAGGTCTGGACTTTGACTGGGCCATTCTAACACATGAATATTCTTTGATCTAAACCATTCCATTGTAGCTCTGGCTGTATGTTTAGGGTCATTGTCTTGCTGGAAGGTGAATCTCCTTCCCAGTCTCAAGTCTTTTGCAGCCTCCAACAGGTTTTCTTCCAGGATTGCCCTGTATTTAGCTCCATCCATCTTCCCATCAACTCTGACCAGCTTCCCTGTCCCTGCTGAAGAAAAGCATCCCCATAGCATGATGCTGCCACCACCATGTTTCACAGTGGGGATGGTGTGTGCAGGGTGATGAGCAGTGTTAGTTTTCTGCCACACATAGCGCTTTGCATTTAGGCCAAAAAGTTCAACTTTGGTCTCATCTGACCAAAGCACCTTCTTCCACATGTTTGCTGTGTCCCTTACATGGCTTCTGGCAAACTGCAAATGGGACTTCTTAAGCCTGTCTTTCAACAATGGCTTTCTTCTTGCCACTCTTCCAAAAAGGCCAGATTTGTGGAGCGTACGACTTATAGTTGTCCTGTGCACAGATTCTCCCACCTGAGCTGTGGATTTCTGCAGCTCCTCCAGAGTGATCATGGGCCTCTTGGCTGCTTCTCTGACCAGTGCTCTCCTTGCTCGCTCTGTCAGTTTAGGTGGACGGCCATGTCTTGGTAGGTTTGCAGTTGTGCCATACTTTTTCCATTTTTGAATGATGGATTGAACAGTGCTTCTTGAGATGTTCAGAGCTTGGGATATTTTTTATAACCTAACCCTGCTTTAAACTTCTCCAGAACTTTATCCCTGACCTGTCTGGTGAGTTCTTTGGTCTTCATGATGCTGTTTGTTCTTCAGTGTTCTCTAACAAACCACTGAGGCCTTCACAGAACAAGTGTATTTATGCTGAGAGTAAATTACACACAGTAGGACTCTATTAACTAATTAGATGACTTCTGAAGGCAATTGATTGCACTGGATTGTATTTAGAGGTATCGGAGTACAGGGGGCTGAATACTAATGCACACCACACTTTTCAGATTTTTATTTGTTTAAAATTTTGAAGACCATTTATCATTTTCGTTTCACTTCACAATTATGTGCTACTCTGTGTTGGTCTATCACATAAAATCTCAATAAAAAACTTTTAAGTTCATGGTTGTAAGGTGGAAAAATGTGAAAAAGTTCAAGGGGTATGAATACTTTTTCAAGGTACTGTAAAAATACCAATATTATCTTGATTTATAGCAAATAATTGGAATATTAGTCTAAAATTTTCACGAACGAGGGGAAAAAATGTAAGTAGAGACAGTTTGTATTGAAACATTTATGGTATAAATGGGGGTGTAGTTTCAGTATTATGTGGTTCTTGAGACCTAGGTGGGCTGGAGATTTTGCTGACACTTGGCAGTCAACACTGCTGTATCAAATACGGCTGACCAAAGGCATGTCTAAAATTACTCAAAGCGAGTTGCTAGACTGATGACTGTATGTTGTCTATTTTTAGGGTAACTCTAAAATTCACTAGAGTGTAGCCGATAGGCATAAACCTTTCACCTTAATTTTGTTTGAGATTATGTAATGATAAACATTGTCACCAAAATCTATGGTCATGCTGCCCTTAAAGTGCATATCACGGATAAATTCAGGAGCAAGATCAATGTAATTTTCCTATTTTATATTAAACTTTGGTCAAATATCTGTCACATCTTGCACTTTCTGCAATTTTTTTGACCTTGCTCAATACCAGAAAAGTTCAGTTGAAATCAAGCCATTTGAGGCGAATTGGTCCGCCTCTGAAAAAACTTGGCATTTGGATTTCCCGGCAAACATTGATTATCGTGACGTCGCGTGCGGGACGCCTCCCTCTGAATCCTACGTCAGCGCTGGTTTGTTTATGAGAAAACGACCTGGTGGTTTTCTGCAAATTTCTTCAACGTTATCGCGTAATTATTAAAATGGTTAACAGATGTATCGTAGGAGGGTGTAGCAACACCAATCTTGATGGGATTAGTACTTATCGTTTTCCAAAAGACCGGACAATGAGAGAGAAATGGGAGCACTTCGTGCGAGGCACCCGGAAGCCAAGGACCAAAGCAGAGCCGAGAAAAAGACCAAGAAAATCGGCAATTCACAAGTTGACTGTTGCCAGGGTAAGAAATAAGAGCGACTATACTCTAAATTAGGTGTTCCTGTGTTTGTGCGGTACACGGATAATGTTATTTATTGACACAAAAGTAAACAACACGAAAGCGCTGGGCGATAATACACTTACTTCACATGCATCAAGGGATGCGTGTCAGGGCTTGAGATCTTGGGACCTGTCAAACACGACATGTATATACAACCCTGCTTAGCCGATTCCATGTGTGTAGCTTATGAAATCTTTCTCCTACAGTAGCCAGTACTCTTCTAAATGAAGAAATATATAAATACATAATAGTACTCAACTCATTATCTCTAGCTGCTTTATCCTGTTCTACAGGGTCGTAGGCAAGCTGGAGCCTATCCCAGCTGACTACGGGCGAAAGGCGGGGTACACCCTGGACAAGTCGCCAGGTCATCACAGGGCTGACACATAGACACAGACAACCATTCACACTCACATTCACACCTACGGTCAATTTAGAGTCACCAGTTAACCTAACCTGCATGTCTTTGGACTGTGGGGGAAACCGGAGCACCCGGAGGAAACCCACGCGGACACGTGGAGAACATGCAAACTCCGCACAGAAAGGCCCTCGCCGGCCACGGGGCTCGAACTCGGACCTTCTTGCTGTGAGGCGACAGCGCTAACCGCTACACCACCGTGACACCCTACATAATAGTAATTAGAAAAAAAATATGATTTATGTAGCAATAGATAGATAAGCATCGATACATGAATCCATGGGTTTAGAAGCTCAGGCGACAATTCCATATTGCAATGCAAAATTGCTTGCTGCTAAACTTGGTCTACACAGACTGTGCACTGAATCCATGCAAGCTTTCTCAGCCTGCTGGCGGATCCGCACGTGACGTCACGAATCTGGCTCCAGACTCCCTTGGGATTTTTCCATACGCGTTTTATTTTATTTTTTTCTGTTGTAGACAGATGGCCTTGTGCAAAATTACCCTTCTGGTGAGTGTGTAAAGGGACATACTTTCATTAAAAAAAAAAAACGAAATTGGTCCAGGATATGCACTTTAACATTTAAATTGTTGAAATAAGACCATGACTGAATGGTTGTTTATAGAGCCTCACCAAAAATGAATTAGCTATTTACTGTGATTGCTTTTATCTGAATTCTATAAAGTACATACTGAATTAATCTCCCTTTCACACTTCTCTCTGAACTTTCCTACCCAGTTCCTTTTTTCACAGTGTCCCCTGGAGGAATGGGTGTGAAGGTACTCCTGTGCTTCCCCTTCTACAGACGCTGCAAAGAGCGATGCAAGGACAGAGAATGTCCTCCTGAAACAGGTAGGAGGGCCATATTCATAATATAAATATGACAATTTGATTTGCTTCTTGGTCTCACTATCATGATTTATATGACTGTTAATCTTGTAGAGCTAATATACAAGGTAGAATAAAAAGTCATGATATAAGTAATTGTGTTAGTTGTAATATACTATAGTCCAGTTTATCACAGCCAGTGCGCTAGCTTTCTGCCTCTGGCCTCGGTAATTCAAATAGTAATTCTTCTTTAACTTTATAGCATGGTGGAAGTGAAATTTTCTTTTGGCATCATACTAATAGTGCTCTATGCTTTTTGTCTAAGGGTTTAATACCTAAGGGTGGATTTGCTATAAAGCAAGATTCATTATATTAACAAACTCCGAGTTAGTCCTAAGTCTCCATAAAGGTTAGATTTAACAGTAAATTTGGTTAAAACAAAAGTAGCTTTAACCCATCCAGTGAGCTGAGCTCCTCCAACATTTCCTGTTTAAAAAACAAACTGTATACATGTAATCAGTGCCTTGTCTTTTGAATAATTATAAATATAGACACAGTATGAAGTGAAATACTTGTTTCACTATACTTAAACTATCCATTCCTTCATTAGTTACATATTCAATATAAAACGTCTAATCCGTTTTCTTCTAAAAACATCAGTGAAGATCCAGCTGATATTAAATATGACAATTTGGTATTTTTCTTATCCTAGTTCTAATGATCCAGTGTTCTTTCTTAAAAGAGCTCGCAGTACCAAAAGCTGAGCCAAAGCCACGTCTCTGCTCAACAGCATCGACAGTCAGCGAGTGCGACAGTGGGAGCAACCTGGGTAGTCCTCAAGCATATTTTTCCCAGAAGGCTCGACTCTCCTTTCGACACCAAATGGATAGCAACTTTAATGCAATAGATGCCACGTATTAACTCGTCAATTGCCAAGGTTTTGAAAATGAACTCTGACCACTGTCAAGAGACAGCTGGGTGGTATCATGGATGGCAGAAATTGGAGTTGCAAGATGGTCTCTTCATGCCACTCAGGATGTCCTGAATTCTGTTCAACATGGTCATCTTATACTCTTATGAATGGAATGGTTACACTGAAGAAGCAAGAGGAGAATACAGAGTGCATTTAGGAAAAAATGTTTACAAGATTACAAAAAGTGCTTTTTATGTTCTCTTTATGTCCCACCATTTTCTGGTATGCCTCTTTTCAAACTGTCTGATACACAGAGGACCACAGATGTCTGCTTATGTCTGGTAATTCTGTGCAAATGGATAATTGTTGATAACAGAACACTTATTTCTCATCTTACTTAAGACAGTCTGCTCTTATTTCTCGAACAAAATCTGAAATTTTTACCTGCAAATTTATTTATTTTTGGTTACTATTTCCTTTTTAATGTTTATTTCTTTATTAAACACTACACACAGGTGTTTTTAGAACTCAAGCTCCATATTCCGTAGAGATTTGTTTATAAAATGATATCTGGAGGGAAAAAAAAAATTTACAGTAGTGATAGTTAGTACTGTACCTATCCAGGACATGTGGTCTACCATTATAACACTAAATACTTTGTATGTCTTTTGTATTAAAATGTTTGTGTGTATTTTTGTAAAATATCTGGACTCAATATTTCATTAAAATTCAAATTTCATGTAATTTTTAAAATTAAAAAGAAATATTTCACATTTATAAAATTAAACAAGGCACTAATGTAAACGCTTTCTTAGTTTTGTGATCTATTCCAAAAAGGTGAAAATATTAAAGTAATTTCTAAATGTCATCTTTTCATTTACAATGACAAAATGTTCCGTATGTGGTGTTAAACATTAAAAAAGGTCAATTTTGTTTGTTTTTACAACACACTTTTGTAAGAAACGACTAAAAAAAAAAAGAAAATTCACCTAGTTCTTTTATTATAAAAATCACTGACAATACAAAAAGTTTCCTGCCTTTAAATGATCCTATAACCCTGAAAGTCTCCGAGAAGACAGAACATGTAGCAGTCACTGAGCTGATTGTCTTCACATATTTTTGGGTTTGGAAATGACACCATCTGGATAGCGCTTTTTAAAGTGGGCTACTACATCAGGGTCCAACAAATGAATTCCATCCAACTGATTCCCCAAAGTTACCCTAAAAAGAAAAGAAAAACAAGGGGTAAGGTAAACGAAAACAAACAAGAAACTATACTGCAAACTTCCCACTTAAACTATTTACCAGTTTGGTTGGACGTTATGAGGCCTCCCAAACAGTTCAATCTTCCTTGTGCCAGGAGACAAACGCTCAATCATTCCATAGATCTCATCCGGTTTGTGACTGGTAGAGCGCACCTAAAAACACAAAATATGTAGAATATAACAGCAAATTTATTTCTGTAAAAATGTGCAAAACCAGCATGATATTATATTTGATAAAATTACCTCTGCAACAATCACATCACAGTCCAGGCCTCTGTTGAATCCTTGAGGGTTTCCCTTCACCCCGACCTAGTAAGAGACAGAGAAAGAAATGTGTTCCAATGATGAAAACATGGAAATATAAAACACCTAGGGCAAAAGCACACAAACACACCAAGCAGTGCTCTTTGCCGTGATTCAGCCAGTGTCCAGTCCGTCCTGTCCGAATAATACGCTGGAGCTGATTGGTCTTTACCCAGATTATCTCATCAACACGCTCATACCTGAGGAAATTAAAGAAAAATAAAAAATTAAACAAAAACATATCTGGTGTTTGAACATTTTATTTATATATGTTATTTACTAGCTGGGAGGTCCATATCGTGAAATACCGTTACCGAGGTCTTGAAAGTACTGACCGAGGCCTTGTGGGCCGAGGTCAGTATTCAAGGCCGAGGTCACAGTATTTCACCATACGGACCGACCTTAAGCTGGTAAATAATACAGTGGTGCTTGAAAGTTTGTGGACCCTTTAGAATTTTCGATGTTTCTGCATAAATATGACCTATAACATCAACAGATTTTGACACAAGTCCTAAAAGTAGATAAAGAGAACCCAGTTAAACAAATGAGACTAAAATATTCTACTTGGTCATTTATTTATTGAGGAAAATAATCCAATATTACATATCTCTGAGTGGCAAAAGTATGTGAACCTCTAGTATTAGCAGTTCATTTGAAGGTGAAATTAGAGTCAGGTGTTTTCAATCAATGGGATGACAATCAGGTGTGAGTGGGCACCCTGTTTTATTTAAAGAACAGGGATCTATCAAAGTCTGATCTTCACAACACGTTTGTGGAAGTATATCATGGCATGAACAAAGGAGATTTCTGAGGACCTCAGAAAAAGCGTTGTTGATGCTCATCAGGCTGGAAAAGGTGAGAAAACCATCTCTAAAGAGTTTGGACTCCACCAATCCACAGTCAGACAGATTGTGTACAAATCGAGGAAATTTAAGACCACTGTTACCCTGCCCAGGAGTGGTCGACCAACAAAGATCACTCCAAGAGCAAGGCATGTAATAGTTGGCGAGGTCACAAAGGACCTCAGGGTAACTTCTAAGCAACTGAAGGCCTCTCTCACATTGGCTAATGTTCATGAGTCCACCATCAGGAGAACACTGAACAACAATGGTGTGCGTGGCAGGGTTGCAAGGAGAAAGCCACTGTTCTCCAAAAAGAACATTGCTGCTCGTCTGCAGTTTGCTAAAGATCATGTGGACAAGCCAGAAGGTTATTGGAAAAATTTTTGTGAATGGATGAGACCAAAATAGAACTTTTTGGTTTAAATTAGAAGCGTTATGTTTGGAGAAAGGAAAACACTGCATTCCAGCATAAGGACCTGATCCCATCTGTGAAACATGGTGGTGGTAGTATCATGGTTTGGGCCTGTTTTGCTGCATCTGGGCCAGGACGGCTTGCCATCATTGATGGAACAATGAATTCTGAATTATACCAGTGAATTCTAAAGGAAAATGTCAGGACATCTGTCCATGAACTGAATCTCAAGAGAAGGTGGGTCATGCAGCAAGACAACGACCCTAAGCACACAAGTCGTTCTACCAAAGAATGGTTAAAGAAGAATAAAGTTAATGTTTTGGAATGGCCAAGTCAAAGTCCTGACCTTAATCCAATTGAAATGTTGTGGAAGGACCTGAAGCGAGCAGTTCATGTGAGGAAACCCACCAACATCCCAGAGTTGAAGCTGTTCTGTATGGAGGAATGGGCTAAAATTCCTCCAAGCCGGTGTGCAGGACTGATCAACAGTTATCGGAAACGTTTAGTTGCAGTTATTGCTGCACAAGGGGGTCACACCAGATACTGAAAGCAAAGGTTCACATACTTTTGCCACTCACAGATGTGTAATATTGGATCACTTTCCTCAATAAATAAATGACCAAGTATAATATTTTTGTCTCATTTGTTTAACCGGGTTCTCTTTATCTACTTTTAGGACTTGTGTGAAAATCTGATGATGTTTTAGGTCATATTTATGAAAAAATATAGAAAATTCTAAAGGGTTCACAAACTTTCAAGCAACACTGTATATTTATTTTTTTCTTTACCAAATTCTAAAAGCAAACGAGAGCGCCCGAAAGGGAAAACCGAGTCGAGCCGCTATTTTGAATCCTCATTCACGGCTGTAATGCAAATGGCTTCCTCCTCGGTATACAAGTGCACTTCCATGGCAGGAAAAAAAATACATGTTGCCGCTAGAGCCCTGCACTCCCGCGGGAGTCCCGCGGGACCCACCGCAAAGCAGTGCGGCGTGGGACAAATTTTGAAAGCTCATTGCGGGCGCGGGCGGGACCGGAAGTGCACATATGCGCGCGTGGGCGGGAGCAGGAGTGCACATATGCGGCGCGGGTGGGAGCAGGAGTGCACATATGCGGCGCGGGTGGGAGCAGGAGTGCACATATGCGGCGCGGGTGGGAGCGGTGATAAGCTGCAGTCCCGCTAACTAAAAACGTGCTTGAAATAAAATTTATAAATTATTAATTTATGTCTATCATATATAATTTGTGCTGGATATTTTATTTAGCATTAATAAAAACATTTTAAGATGCCTAAATTTGCAGAGAAAGTCAGATTGCCGGATTGAGTGAGAAATAGTATCTTAAACTTGGCATTGATCACTCTAATGACTCGCAGTTCACACCCAACTAGCAAGAGAACCATGACTGAATTGATTTATTTGTTGCGTTAGTCTACAACTTTAGCCAGAGAGACAGGTTACACAGTGACGGTAGGCTTGACTCAATGCTATCCCAGAAATCCTTCCTGTAATATGCAAATTTGGCTGTCCAATCAGAGGCGGCCAAATTTGCATATTACAGGAAGGATTTCTGGGATAGCATTGAGCGAAGCCTACCGGCACTGTGTAACCTGTCTCTCTGATTAAAGTTGTAGACTAACGCAAGCAAGAAATCAATTCATTTCTTTTACTAGCTTTGCTTTGCAATAAAAAAAAAAACAAAAACATTGGTACAAAGCAAGCCCATTCACTTTTTTATGCTGATCAGAGAATTACAATGGTTTCTCATGTGATAAAAATGTGTGATTTGCAATTAAATATTTTAATCGTTTGACAGCACTAATTATTATTATTAGAGATACTACATGCTGAATTCAGAAATAAGGTAAACAATAACAAACGTGAGCTGTAGATATTTATGCTCAAATCCACTCAAAGTAGGGGGCGGGGCACCATCACGCTGTGTCAAGATGAGAACTTTCCTGAGAAATAACGCGAACGCCTGCATCATGCGGGATTTGCGGGCGGGATTTGCGGGCGGGAGCGGGACTGAAAATCATAATTTTTTTGTGGGCGCGGGCGGGAGCGGGACTGAAAATCATAATTCTTTGCGGGCGCGGGCGGGAGTGGGACTGCACAATGCGGGCGGGAGCGGGACTGAAAAATCCGACCCGCGCAGACCTCTAGTTGCCGCCTATGTAGTCCCCTATTATACAAATAGGAGTCATTCAGGATTCAGCCATGTTTTTGCTCGACCAAAGTTATACAGTATTATGACCTTTACAATGCATAAATAAAGCCATTTGGTGAAACTTTGAAGAAGAGATTGTGCTGGCTTAAAGTTTTTACCTAACGTAATATTATGTATTCGGATAACATGGTCCAAAATGGGCCTCATTAACTAATGAAATCAAACTGTTAGCAAGTTACAGGTTTTTATCTTTCTCCTGAAAGGTTTTATTTTATTTCTTCTTCCTCAGGGTAGTAAAACTCGCTTTCGCTGTGAACAGTGTCATTATCGCTGTCCATGCTGTAAAATTAATGCTATTCTCCTGAGAAATGCTGGCAAAAATTCATAAGATTTTTGATAATCTTATAAATAAATCTTATAAAAAAAGATAAATGTTGATAAAAAATGCTACTATGTATGTTTGTTGTTGTGAACGAGCGAGTCGCCAGAGCGGACCTGCTCGCCAGCCAATCAGAGCGCAGGATTTGGACCACGAAAAAAACAAACCATTTTATTTCAAAGACAGATGTACTTACCCCCAGAGGCTTAGACACTCTCTGCCAAGCTCCATTGCTCTGTGAATGACAGTACAGTGAAAAAAAATGGCTTAAGCCTAGAAAAATCTTAAAAAATTTACACTTAGCAGTTTCATGTATCACTATTACATCCACACATTATGTTGTAACACATGGTCCTGATATTTGGGGGGGGGGGGGGGGGGGGGGATACAAGCCCTGATTTAATTTTTTTAAATAAAATTGTCATTTCACTGCTTTGGCAGTACTGTGAACGTTGTAAAATATCATGACAATAATGTTCATTGAACTGAACAAATACAGCTATCAAATTTTAAACTGGCTACAAAGAGACTTATTTTACAAGTGTAAATGCACATGAATAAAATCTTAAACTACAATCGAAGATGCATGAAACAACCAGGTGTAAAGGTTACCAATCTTGCAGCTGCAAAAAATGAATACACATTTTGTAGTTTAAATAAATAAATAGACTCATATCGACTTGAAAGAAGAATCTGTACACTACAATATTCTAAGCTTTCCCTATAGGCACATAAGGCTATTGTTAGATTATGTTGGTTTTTCACAATGGCGATTCTGTGAGCTTTCACTAATCAGATAACATCCTGGCTATCAAACATCCTGCTTCAAAACAACATTAGATAAAATCAAAATCTAATATTGCAATAGCACAAACCAAGATAACCTGTTTAAACAAGGATGGTCCTTCATCAAGACTGTGTACTGTCAAATTTGATCAGAAAACAAGCTTATGCAAATTCCACTGACTATTTATCTATCAATTTCAGCTTTAGTATATTTGTACGTTTGATCAGAGTGCCTGTAAACTGGAGCCTAATACAAACCCCATTTCCAAAACAGTTGAGGTATTTTCCAAAATGCAATTAAAACAAAAATCTGTGATTTGTTAATTCACGTGAACATTTATTTAACTGACAAAATTACAAAGAAATTATTTTGAAGTTTTACTGACCAATTTAATTGTATTTTGTAAACATAAAGTTAGAATTTGATGCCTGCAACACACTCAAAAAAAGTTGGGACAGAGGCAAAATAAGACTGAAAATTTTATAGGATATTCAAGTAACACCGTTTTGGAAGATTCTACAGTAAGCAGGTTAATTGCTAACATGATTGGGTATAAAAGGAGCAGCACCAAAGGCTCAGTCTTTGCAAGCAAGGATGGGTTGTGGCTCACTCCTTTGTGCCAGAATTCGTGAGAGAATTGTTAGTCAAGTCAAAAAGAACACTTATCACAAAACTGCAGAGAATTTAGCCCTTTCAAAATCTACAGTACATAATATTGTGACAAGATTCAGAGATCCAATGCAAAAAGGGCAAGGTCAGAAACCACTGTGTGTTACCTTCGAGCCTTCAGGCGGCACTCTGCCTGAGAAACCGTCATGTTAATGTGACAAATATAGCCACATGGGCTTGGGAGTACTTTGAAAAACCGTTCTCACTCAACGCAGTCAACCGCTGCATCTAGAAATGCAACCTGAAAATGTATTACACAAGGAGGAAGCCATTCATCAATTGTATGCACAAACGCTACTGATGTCTCTCGGCCTGAACTCATCTCAGATGGACTGAAAGACCGTGGAAACATGTACTGTGGTCAGATGATTCCACATTTCAGCAAAACCAGATATCGAGTTCTCCGTGCCAAAGGTGAACACGACCATCCAGTTTGTCATCAGAGAAAGGAGCAAAAGCCAGCATCTGTGATGGTATGGGGGGGGCATCAATGCCCATGGCATGGGTGAGTTGCACGTGTGCGAAGATACATTTGACACAGAGGCATATATGTGTCTCTAAAATCCCGATATATTGCCATCAGAGTGACGTCTCTTCCCAGGAAGTCCATGCTTACTTTAGTAGGACAATGCCAGGCCTCATTCTGCACAGGCTACAACAGCATAGGTTCCCCTAAAGCACCATAGCGTAGCAGCTCCACTACGCTTAATTTACTGCCTGATACGCTTAATGATATGCTGCCGCGATGCTTACAATTTAGGTCTACAGTACAAGGCTCAAATCGACTTGCATGTGCTTTGAGCAGGTAAGCCAATACAGCCCATGCTGTAAGCCGCTGATGTCAGAGAGCAGTAATCCGTGCCAATTGGCTGTGTGCGTGCAGTATCCCATGTTGATTGGCTGAGCAAAACGTAATTAATATTCTTAGGTAAGTTATGCAAAGATGACAGAGCCTTCAAGGCTCTTTTGAGTGGGCAAAACACCAGCGGGTTGCAGCCTAATTACAGAATTTTTCCGCAAAGAAAACTGTGGAAAATAACTCCGCAACAGTGGGAGACCATGACGGCCAGTTTGCTGCACATTGCTGGCCAGCTCGAGTCCAACAGTGAGAGCTGTGCTGCCGATGGTGATGGCACCGATGCCGCGGTCCAGGGAGCTGCCAAGAAACCACAAGAAAGCTCATCAGAGCAGAAAAAAAAGCAAAAAACTTAAATCTGGCATGAATCCAGGTCGGTTGAAGACATATGACTGGTTAGTGGTGACTCCAGGAGAAAAGGGTATGTTCAGAATGTTCAGTGAATCCTGTCCATGTGCGCATGTGGAAAAACATGTGGTCTGGTTGCTTGTTATGGTGATATGTCAGTATCAATCTGGAATGAAGCAGGCTAAACATAGAAAGTGACCAAAAAGCTCAGAAACCTAAAGGGGCACAGAATTGCTCGTGTAATTAACTCACTGCTCTGCTCCTGTGCAGCTGACTGCTCTTTTCTGACTAGTTCTGCAGCTGCAAATTTTGCCAAATGCCAGGTCATCTGACGTTGAAATTCATTTTATTGTTCACTTTAGTATTAGGTCTTTTTTTTTTTTTAAACAGTCATCCACACTATTGGCAAAATTTGATGATCAGTATTTTGAGCTTGTGCCATGTTGCATCAATATTCCCTTTGTTTGATACCAAATAAACTGCAGTCTCCTTTGGAACAGGACATTGCTTGTGAGATGCAAGTGGGTAATTGTATTGACTTTGTTTTTTTCTTTTCTTCTGTTTATAGGGTAGAAACAGTTTCTAAAAAATAAGTAAAATATAGCCAGCTTTATTTTTCAGTTAAATAAAAGGTTCACGTGAATTAACAAAATCACAGATTTTTGTTTTTATTGCATTTTCGAAAATATCCAAACTTGTCTTGAAATTGGGTTTATATTTTAACAAATGAAAAGTGCTTGACTAGCAGATAAATAAAGCAAATCAATATCTTCAGTAATTAGAGCAAGTACAGTAAGTAATACAAAAATATATAAAAAAAAGTTATGGCAATCACAATTATTCATGTGAAACTCTATGAAATGGGTTTTGTTCTAATATGTAGCTAATTTGTAAATGTGAATCAAAAGCTCAAGATGTGGAAAATGTAATTTATTAACTGGTTTAATTATTTGAATTTTAGTAAATGAGAATTTTATTCATTTTTGTTCAATTAGTTTTGTTCACCATTTTGTTTATACAACCCCGATTCCAAAAAAGTTGGGACAAAGTACAAATTGTAAATAAAAACGGAATGCAATAATTTACAAATCTCAAAAACTGATATTGTATTCACAATAGAACACAGACAACATATCAAATGTCGAAAGTGAGACGTTTTGAAATTTCATGCCAAATACTGGCTCATTTGAAATTTCATGACAGCAACACATCTCAAAAAAGTTGGGACAGGGGCAATAAGAGGCTGGAAAAGTTAAAGGTACAAAAAAGGAACAGCTGGAGGACCAAATTACAACTCATTAGGTCAATTGGCAATAGGTCATTAACATGACTGGGTATAAAAAGAGCATCTTGGAGTGGCAGCGGCTCTCAGAAGTAAAGATGGGAAGAGGATCACCAATCCCCCTAATTCTGCGCCGACAAATAGTGGAGCAATATCAGAAAGGAGTTCGACAGTGTAAAATTGCAAAGAGTTTGAACATATCATCATCTACAGTGCATAATATCATCAAAAGATTCAGAGAATCTGGAAGAATCTCTGTGCGTAAGGGTCAAGGCCGGAAAACCATACTGGGTGCCCGTGATCTTCAGACCCTTAGACGGCACTGCATCACATACAGGCATGCTTCTGTATTGGAAATCACAAAACGGGCTCAGGAATATTTCCAGAGAACATTATCTGTGAACACAATTCACCGTGCCATCTGCCATTGCCAGCTAAAACTCTATAGTTCAAAGAAGAAGCCGTATCTAAACATGATCCAGAAGCGCAGACGTCTTCTCTGGGCCAAGGCTCATTTAAAATGGACTGTGGCAAAGTGGAAAACTGTTCTGTGGTCAGACGAATCAAAATTTGAAGTTCTTTATGGAAATCAGGGACGCCGTGTCATTCGGACTAAAGAGGAGAAGGACGACCCAAGTTGTTATCAGCGCTCAGTTCAGAAGCCTGCATCTCTGATGGTATGGGGTTGCATTAGTGCGTGTGGCATGGGCAGCTTACACATCTGGAAAGACACCATCAATGCTGAAAGGTATATCCAGGTTCCAGAGCAACATATGCTCCCATCCAGACGACGTCTCTTTCAGGGAAGACCTTGCATTTTCCAACATGACAATGCCAAACCACATACTGCATCAATTACAGCATCATGGCTGCGTAGAAGAAGGGTCCGGGTACTGAACTGGCCAGCCTGCAGTCCAGATCTTTCACCCATAGAAAACATTTGGCGCATCATAAAACGGAAGATACGACAAAAAAGACCTAAGACAGTTGAGCAACTAGAATCCTACATTAGACAAGAATGGGTTAACATTCCTATCCCTAAACTTGAGCAACTTGTCTCCTCAGTCCCCAGACGTTTACAGACTGTTGTAAAGAGAAAAGGGGATGTCTCACAGTGGGAAACATGGCCTTGTCCCAACTTTTTTGAGATGTGTTGTTGTCATGAAATTTAAAAATCACCTAATTTTTCTCTTTAAATGATGCATTTTCTCAGTTTAAACATTTGATGTGTCATCTATGTTCTATTCTGAATCAAATATGGAATTTTGAAACTTCCACATCATTGCATTCCATTTTTATTTACAATTTGTACTTTGTCCCAACTTTTTTGGAATCGGGGTTGTATAAGGTTTTGTTAATTTGGTCTGGCTGGAAGCTTGTTTCACCTCAATGTAAGAATAAAGCATTTATAAAATATGAATCCAGTGTACTATACCCTACTGAAATACAAAAATGAACAGAAGTTGATTCATCAGTTCTGCTTCATGAATCAACAGTCCTAATGACTTCTCTTCTATAAGAAGTTGCTCCACAACATTGCAAGGATTCCTCAAATGTTAAACTGACAAAATGAATGAAAACTAGTAGATTCAAATAACATTCAAGTCATATTCAATAATCTGCACTCAGTCATTTGTACCTTCCAGTCACCCAGAGGAAGAGGAAGCCATCATCCTGCAGAATAGGTATATTAAGTTTCCTCATCTCATCATCTGTCAACGTTCCATATGGGAGTTCCATGTGAATGTCCCACGGAGGGTCAGCCATCACCACTGCAAACTTCCCCAGGATGGACACATCCAGGTAGCGGATATCACAACAAATCCACTGGGAAAGCCACAAGAGACAGTAACAAGTGCTTCAGATAACAGAAGTTTACCGAATACAACAAAATCTTATTCATCCGCAGATAAATTGCATATGTAGCCACTATTTAAAACCAGTTGTCCTCCTCTTCTTTACAAAAACCAGCTGGTCACCTACCTGAGCTGGAAACAGTTTCCCCACATTGCTGTCTCCGTCTCTAGCATGTAGAGTGAGCTCAGTAGTGCCGGGCTGGGGTCCCATGGAGCCGCTCTCAGCTTCAGGTGGGCTGTCAATCTCGTAGTGTACATATTTACAGGTGTCCATGTGAAAGCAGGTGTTCAGGAAGGAGCAGTCTCCAAGGCTCTCATCTGTGTGCTTGTTGATGATCCGTCTAGGGAAGTCACATGACTTTATTTTAAGTAATAATAAGTATTGCCAGGAGAAAAAAATCTTCACAAAAAATGACAGTACAAATTATTTAGTATGGTCAACAATTGGACCTGCCTGAAGTGCAGCTTGTTGCAGGGTTGTGGTGTGTCTCCATATCGCATGCACTCCTCCTTAGTCCCATGATCGCAGAATTCCTGCACCTGGGCTCGACCGCGTGAACGAAACTTCTCTACAATGGACTGCTCTCTGGCCGAGCTGGTGTTCAGTAACTCAAGGATTTCCCTGCTCACCTACCCACCCCCATTGAGACATGCAATAATAAGCACAATTTCTTATTGCTAAACAATACTTCGACAGCCAGAAGGGTGCTTGGTACCTTTTTGCTTTGTTGCTCCTTGGTTGACTGCTGGCTCAATAAGCTCTCTATTTCCATATCCAAGTGAGACGTCTTTCCCTTATTGGTTCGACCCTTTTTCTCAGCCCCAACTCCTCCAGATCCTGACTTCCAATCAGAAGTTCCAGCCAGCTGTGAACTGGAGGCTGAAGAGATAGATGACGTCGCGGGCGGTGAAGACGACGACTGAAGCAAAGGGGAGGAGCCAGGAGCCCTTTTTTGGTGAATAATATCATCTCCTTTTCTTTTTACACCAGCTTTCTGAGGTTGCGGTGTGGAACTACTAATCATTGCCCACAGTTTGGTATGATCAACAGAGACAACTAAAGTGGATGAAGAAGAGGACAATGATGAGGCATTGTTGGTTGGCTGTCGGACTTCAATCAACTCCTGAGCTGAAAATTTAAGTAGAAGACTCTGGATGCAGGCAGGCAATACTGGTGATTCAGACTAAGAAAGTTGGACAGAAAGAGAAAGTGACAACGAGAGGAAGAGGGAGAAAGTTTTATGCTTTACAGGTTTTTAATCAACATTTAGATTCTTCACGTAACACTTAATGACTAAATTCTCACATGTTTATACATACAGAGTTGAGCTGGTTGGTGATGGCCAGAGAGTCAATAGGGAGTGTGAGGCTCAGTTCAGACAAGTATTCCAGAAGTCTTCTCTCTAATTCAGGGTCAGGGGGACGCTCCTCTTCCACCTCTGTGGAGGTTTGGAGGGTTGGCCCTGGACTGTCACTGCGTGTGGGTGCCCCATCACCACCACCAACAACCTCTGACAGAGGGTTTGGGGGCAGGTTAAAATGACAGTGTCGACAATGTTTACACATAATACACAGTCAACAATATTTTTAAGAAAGGAAGAAAACAAAAGGAAAGAAAGAAAGCACAACTTTATTCATCACTTTCAACACTTGTGAAATTTCCTCTCTGCATTTAACCCATCTGAAGCAGTGAACACACACATGCGAGCAATGAGCACACACAGATACCCAGAGCAGTGGGCAGCCATGTTAACAGCACCTGGGGAGCAGTTGGGAGTTAAGGCCAATTTATGCTGATAACCCAGTCCTCGCAGATAGCGTCGCAAACAGTGTCTGCGTAGCCCCCCCCCACCTTCGCAGACACTCTGTGCGCACCTCCCAAAAATTGTGACCACCGCAGAAGCCTCGCAGACAGTGCCGCAGACAAGAGGGCTCTGATTGGTCCACTCTACATCCGCTGTACACGCACTTCCGCTTCCCTACTTTCCCGGTTTGGTTTGTTTTCACGACCGGCATTTTTAAAAACACGAGCGAAGATGGAGCAGCATGAAGAGCGGTTGATTGAGGAAGTACGTACATCTATACGACTCCAGTTCTAGTCATTATAAAAAAAAAAGTTCTAGTCATTATAAGTAACCGGAGGATAAACACTCCACTAACCACACCCACCAACTACTCCTAGCGACTTCGCGCCCCCTTGTGTTGTGCCGGTGAATAACATCGCGCATGCCTATTACTCCCCGCTCAACGATAAATTACAACTGTCTGCGAAAAGCTATCTGCGAAAGCCTTGTCGCAAGAGCATGCAGAGGCCTTTAGGTGCCTCGCTCAAGGGCACCTCAGCCCAAGGCCGTCCCATATTAACCTAACCGCATGTCTTTGGACTGTGGGGGAAACCGGAGCACCCGGAGGAAAACCACACGGGGAGAACATAAAAACTCCACACAGAAAGACCCTCGCCGGCCGCAGGGTTCGAACTAGGGATCGACCGATAATCGGCCTGGCCGATATATCGGGCCGATATTCTGCATTTTTAGGGTTATCGGTATCGGCCATAATTTCCACCGATATGCCGATAACATGCCTTTTTGCAGCCATTTCGTTCCTAACGCGACTGTCACTGCACGTCCTTTCCTGCACTTGCCTCTCTCAGTTCAAGAACACGGTCCCGCCCACCACAACATCTGATTTGTTTGGCACAAGAGATATAGCCAATCGACACGTGTAGCTAAACGCTGTGAACTGTTTCAAAGCGGCCGTACGGGCACTCGGGCAGAAGCGGCACAAGGGATACAGCCAATCAACACGCGTAGCTAAACGCTGTGAACTGTTTCAAGGCGGCCGTATGGGCACTCGGGCAGAAGCAGATCCCACTTCAAGGTAAGGACACGCTGCTTTTGCCGCAATAAGTCACAAACACACAAGTTGCAAAAGCACAACATCATTATATGTTTACATTCTTCATCTACTACTCGTTAAAATTGTCCATTTGCATCTGTGTAGCCAGCCAAACTTAGCTTACGGAAGGAAGCACTTGAATTAGCCTACAACCAACTAGTCTCGCTGAAACTACATGTAATGCTTCCTTCACTACAATATAATCCTCCTAAATTGGGAATATTAGGCTTGGGCATTAAAAGCATTAGAATGTAGATGGTTACTTGTTAAGTTGTTACATAATAGGGAGTGATAGCCTACTTTATGTTTGATTTTACTTTTTAAAAAATGCTGCAGGCAGCTCCCTACACTTGATTTGTTATTTAAAAACTACTTGAAGTTGGTAAGTCTTACTTAGTTCTTAGTGTAAAAGAATCCAGAGTGTATTTTCATTTATTTTCCACTGAAAATGGCGAGCTGTAATATAGTAGGGAGTGATTTATTTTTTTATTGGTGAATATTTATTTTATTATTATTTTATTTCTCATTTTATTCTAACTAATGTTTGACTTTATTGTACAAATGCTGCTGGCATCTCCCTGCACAAAATTTCATGTTCAATTTTACAATTAAACATACATTTCATGGATATGAAGGTCTGTGTCAGTGTGTGCTATGTTTAATTTCATGGGAATTATAATGTTTACATTTATCGGTTGCACATATCGGTTATCGGCATCCCAATTCCATAATAATCGGTATCAGTATTGGCCCTGAAAAAAACATATCGGTCGATCCCTAGTTCGAACCCAGAACGTTCTTGCTGTGAGGCGACCGTGCTAACCACTACACCACCACAGTTTTAATTCCCATAGTTTACTAAGAGGACTGATTTCAACAACTGATTGTTTAACCATGACATCAAATGAAATTATAAACGGATTTTAATCCAGATCATCAAGGCTATCGTCATCATTTTAAGACTCAGTGGATAATGGCGGTGGCACGGTGGTGTAGTGGTTAGCACGGTGGGTCTGCGTGGGTTTCCCACAGGTGCTCCGGTTTCCCCCACAGTCCAAATACATGCGGTTAGGTTAATATGGGACGGCCTTGGGCTGAGGTGCCCTTGAGCGAGGCACCTAACTCCCAACTGCTCCCCGGGCGCTGTTAGCATGGCTGCCCACTGCTCTGGGTGTGTGTGTGCATGCATGCAGAGAGGAAATTTCACAAGTGTGTAATTAATAAAGTTGTGCTTTCTTTCTTTCTTTCTTTCTTTCTTTAATGGTATGGTTGAAACCACCATATTCACCATATGCATAATTTCAAAGATTTTGTCGCTTTGGGGAATATCCAGTGCACTTGTGATAATTGTACTTACACAGCTTCCCAACCCTGGTCCTAGAGTAGTCCCTGTCCTACACTTGAGGGTTTTTTTTTAAAGCACTTTACCTGCTAGCAACTACCTAATTCAACCAATCAGCTACTGTAATTAACAGCTCTTAACTTCCTGAGTGGTAGTGGGTGTGTTAGAGTAGGAATAAAAACAAGAATGTGCAGGAGAGGGTTGTACTCCAGGCTCCTGTGGGTTACCGAGCAGGTGTTTCAGACTTTAACAACTACTACAGCACTGCAGAGTTTAGCTTTCGGATTCATGGGTTAATTCCTTAAGCCTTCATGAAGTAAACTTCTTGTGCTCAAAAAGGGTAAGCACAACTCTGTGCAGAGATGTAGAACCTGAGCTAGGACACTCCTGTCACTACTGGCATTGAATACCACACAACACATACAACCCCGTTTCCAAAAAAGTTGGGACAAAGTACAAATTGTAAATAAAAACGGAATGCAATAATTTACAAATCTCAAAAACTGATATTGTATTCACAATAGAACACAGACAACATATCAAATGTCGAAAGTGAGACATTTTGAAATTTCATGCCAAATATTGGCTCATTTGAAATTTCATGACAGCAACACATCTCAAAAAAGTTGGGACAGGGGCAATAAGAGGCTGGAAAAGTTAGAGGTACAAAAAAGGAACAGCTGGAGGACCAAATTGCAACTCATTAGGTCAATTGGCAATAGGTCATTAACATGACTGGGTATAAAAAGAGCGTCTTGGAGTGGCAGCGGCTCTCAGAAGTAAAGATGGGAAGAGGATCACCAATCCCCCTAATTCTGCACCGACAAATAGTGGAGCAATATCAGAAAGGAGTTCGACAGTGTAAAATTGCAAAGAGTTTGAACATATCATCATCTACAGTGCATATAATCATCAAAAGATTCAGAGAATCTGGAAGAATCTCTGTGCGTAAGGGTCAAGGCCGGAAAACCATACTGGGTGCCTGTGATCTTCGGGCCCTTAGACGGCACTGCATCACATACTGTACAGGCATGCTTCTGTATTGGAAATCACAAAATGGGCTCAGGAATATTTCCAGAGAACATTATCTGTGAACACAATTCACCGTGCCATCCGCCGTTGCCAGCTAAAACTCTATATCAAAGAAGAAGCCGTATCTAAACATGATCCAGAAGCGCAGACGTCTTCTCTGGGCCAAGGCTCATTTAAAATGGACTGTGGCAAAGTGGAAAACTGTTCTGTGGTCAGACAAATCAAAATTTGAAGTTCTTTATGGAAATCAGGGACGCCGTGTCATTCGGACTAAAGAGGAGAAGGACGACCCAAGTTGTTATCAGCGCTCAGTTCAGAAGCCTGCATCCCTGATGGTATGGGGTTGCATTAGTGCGTGTGGCATGGGCAGCTTACACATCTGGAAAGACACCATCAATGCTGAAAGGTATATCCAGGTTCTAGAGCAACATATGCTCCCATCCAGACGACGTCTCTTTCAGGGGAGACCTTGCATTTTCCAACATGACAATGCCAAACCACATACTGCATCAATTACAGCATCATGGCTGCGTAGAAGAAGGGTCTGGGTACTGAACTGGCCAGCCTGCAGTCCAGATCTTTCACCCATAGAAAACATTTGGCGCATCATAAAACGGAAGATACGACAAAAAAGACCTAAGACAGTTGAGCAACTAGAATCCTACATTAGACAAGAATGGGTTAACATTCCTATCCCTAAACTTGAGCAACTTGTCTCCTCAGTCCCCAGGCGTTTACAGACTGTTGTAAAGAGAAAAGGGGATGTCTCACAGTGGTAAACATGGCCTTGTCCCAACTTTTTTGAGATGTGTTGTTGTCATGAAATTTAAAATCACCTAATTTTTCTCTTTAAATGATACATTTTCTCAGTTTAGACATTTGATATGTCATCTATGTTCTATTCTGAATAAAATATGGAATTTTGAAACTTCCACATCATTGCATTCCGTTTTTATTTGCAATTTGTACTTTGTCCCAACTTTTTTGGAATCGGGGTTGTACTAAATACAGCTATTAAACCCATTCAAACGTGTGTTGTCGCCTAAATGAGCCGTGAACATGGTTTAATAAGTAACTTGTTGATAAGCTCATTCATTCCTATCCATGGTAAGATAGCGGCTGGCTAATACAGTACCATACCGATGCCCAGCTGTGTTGGATCTTTCCTCCTCCTCTGCAGCCTTTCTCTCAGGGAGTCCAGCTTCTTTTTGTGTGCCTGGATGTCGCTCCATGTATCTGACATCTTAAACACAAACCTAAGGACACCTTAGGACTAAATGATTCAAATGCTCGCTTTAATGGTGCCCAAAAAAATAAAAATAGTTCTCAAACTCCTGTCTCCAACACAGACATTAAACTTCCGCAATGTACCGGAAACTGAAAGCCGGTGGTCGCTAGCATAAAAGTCTTCACTGCTAGCATAAAGGTTTTGGAGGAAAACTTCAAAATTGTAGTTTGACTGGTGTCGGAAAGTGACTGATAGATTAATACAAGTATTTCCAAACAAGAATGAGTTTAAAAACTTGAGATACAGGCACCGGGGGGCAGAAAATATGTGTGAGTTAATCAGCTTGGTTATGAAGCTGTGATTAATGACTAAATATACAGTCACAGGAAGTGGTGGTGATGAGCTCTGATTTTTCTACCAGGAAACAGTTTTCTGTCAGTCGTGCCCCCTAGTGGCGTACTGCTTCAGTGCAGAATACTGTAAAGAAAAAGAAAGAAAACATCACACACTTGTGAAATTCCTCTCTGCATTTAACCCATCTGAAGCACACACATGTGAGCGACGAGCACACACACACACACCCAGAGCAGTGGGCAGCCATGCTAACAGCGCCCGGGGAGCAGTTGGGAGTTAGGTGCCTCACTCAAGGGCACCTCAGCCCAAGGCCGTCCCATATTAACCTAACCTGCATGTCTTTGGACTGTGGGGGAAACCGGAGCACCCGGAGGAAACCCACACAGACACGGGGAGAACATGCAAACTCCACACAGAAAGGCCCTCGCCGGCCACGGGGCTCGAACCCAGAACTTTCTTGCTGTGAGGCGACTGTGCTAACCACTACACCACCGTGCCGCCCAGATGTATGTTCCTTCACACTGCAGTTTGTATTCATTTTCTGCCCTAGTGCATAATTTACAGTCCAGGTATTTTTTTGGGCTTGGTTAAGTAAATCAGGTCGAGTAGTTCTTGTAGGTGGTATAGTGGTTAGCGCTGTTGCCTCACAGCAAGAAGGTCCTGGGTGCGAGCCCAGCAGCCGGCGAGGGCCTTTCTGTGCAGAGTTTGCATGTTCTCCCCGTGTCTGCGTGGGTTTCCTTTGGGTGCTCCGGTTTCCACCACAGTCCAAAGACATGCAGGTTAGGATAATTGGTGGCTCTAAATTGACTGTAGCTGTGAATTGTTGTTTGTCTCTATGTCAACCACGGGCGATTGCTCTAAGACAACGAGGGAGGCTCAGCCTCCTCTAAAAATGACGAACATCGTGTAGGATGAATTGCGCTAGGCTTATGTTATAGCCGACCTTATAACATTGCTATTTCAGATCCAGAATCATAGAAATATATGTGCTCAACCCAACTACAGTGCGAAATCATTCCGTTATAACTTTCCCCAGTTCGCCTAATGTGTGCGTGAGTTTCTCCCCCTCGTGACAGCGCGATGCAGCCCAGCCTCAGTGGACTTCAATGGCATTTGGGAGCTATGCGCTTTTCAATATCAAAATGCAAGACGATTATTGGACAAATACTGTGAAAACGCCCGCCCACGGACTCCCAGCCTCAATGGACTTCAATGGCATTTGGGAGCTCTGCGCTTTTCAATATCAAAATGCAAGACGGTTACTGGACAAATACTGTGAAAACGCCTGCCCCACGGACTCCCAGCCTCACAGTGGGAGGGACATGGCAAAGCTTTCCGCGAGGAGACTGGTGATTGGTGAAAGCGGCCAGATATTTTCTTTGATTGACAGCTCATTTCAAATATAGACAGGCAGCGGTGAATCTCAGTTCAGATTCGCAAGTGCTGTGGTGTATTGTAAGAGATCAGCTTACATTTCGATTTCATTCATTACATGCGGTTTCTACCAGCTTTTTTAGTTTGTATATATTTTCATTGTAAATAAAGTGTAAATATAGTGTTGTCAAGTTTGCTATCTTAGTTCCAGAAATGTCGTTTATTTGAGTGACTGAACTTGAACTTGAGGGGGCTAGTCAGCTAGCAAGAAAGCTGCGCACGGATGCCAAGCATTGCTGATTTAATTTTGGCGAAGCCATTTGCCAGTCTTCCTTTCGAGGAAAAAATTAAAATTAAAGAGCAGGGTAGACCAATGCCTCAAATTGACTTGGTGAAAAAGGTAGGGAATAATAAATTGTTCCTTTCAGCTCTCCTGGTACGAGAAAGTGAATTGGCTAACAGCAAGTGACCCACATCAACAACAGTAAATAGGCTACTTTAGTAATATGTCATGGATGGACCAAAAATATAGAATCTATTTAAAATGTTTATGCTGAGTATATTATATTGGAATATATATTTCTCTGGATATGAATTAAACACAGCTACAATTTTGAAAACATTTTTAAACAAAAACACAGCCGAGAACATTTCACACTACAGACCTGGATTAAAAGTGAAGGGTTATCAAAATTGTCAATAAAACATTTCTCAGTCAAAATAAGTAAAATATAGGGAAAGTGTCATTGAATGAAATGTGTGGCACCCAGCTCTATGTTTGGCTCCCCAAGGTCAGTGCTTGTGCCTATTCCAGAACACTCTGCTGTTACTGCTGAGGTTCCTGACAAAGAGCTGCTTTCAATAATGATCAATTTTTAAACAACATGCCACAATTTTAAAATATAAAACGTTAAAATATAACCCCCCCAACACCACCATCATGTATATTGGACAGTAGGCTAATGGGCCAAAAGAACCTGTTATTTCACAGTTTGTGACCCTGCCAACAATCAGCCAGATCAGAGGCAAGAGTATGGGCAAAATTGATGTGTTTTTTCTTTTTTTCTTTTAAAATCTGGAAATATCGTAACTGACCAGCCTCCCCTGTTTGAGAGCCTCCCTCGTTGTCTTAGAGCAATCGCCCATGATTCACACCTACGGTCAATTTAGAACCACCAGTTAACCTAACCTGCATGTCTTTGGACTGTGGGGGAAACCGGAGCACCCGGAGGAAACCCACGCAGACACGGGGAGAACATGCAAACTCCACACAGAAAGGCCCCTGTTGGCCACTGGGCTCAAACCCAGAACTTTCTTGCTGTGAGGCGATGGTGCTAAGCACTACAACACTATGCCGCCCAAAATCAGAAATTCAGTATCTCAAATTATTAGAATACTTCCTAAGATCAGTCAAAATGACTTACAATACAGAAATATCCAACTTCTAAAAATGTTCATTTATACACTCAATAGTTGGTTGGGGCTTCTTTACCATGAATCACTGCATCAATGCATGAAGGTGATCAGCCTGTGGCACTGCTAAGATGTTATTGAAGCCCAAGTTGCTTTGATAGCAACCTTCAGCTCATATGTATTTACATCTCCATAAAGCTTGTCAGCAGACGGAAGCATGAAGTGCTCTAAAATCTCCTGGTAGACGGCTGCATTGACTTTGGACTTGGTAAAACACAGTGGACCAACACCAACAGACAACATGGCACCCCAAATCATCACAGACTGTGGAAACTTCACACTGGACTTCAAACACCTTGGATTCTGTACCTCTCCATTCTTTCTCCAGACTCTAGAACCTTGATTTCCAAATGAAATGCAAAATTTACTTTCATCTGAAAAAAGGACTTTGGACCACTGGGTAACAGTCGAGTTCTTTCTCTCCTTAGCCAGGTAAGACACTTCTGACGTTGTCTCTGGTTCAGGAGTGGGTCGATATTAGGAATGCAACAGTTGTAGCCCCTTTCCTGAAGACGTCTGTGCGTGGTGGCTCTTGATGCACTGACACCAGCCTTAGTCCGCTCCTTGTGAAGCTCTCCCAAGTTCTTGAATCAACTTTTCTTGACAATACTCTCACGGCTGTGGTCATCCCTTTTGCTTGTTCACCTTTTCCAGCCAGCCTTTTCAGCAGTGACCTTCTGTGGTTGTGGAGGGTGTCAATGATCTGCTTCTGGACAACTGTAGACCAAGAGATATGCAGTATTGACAGTAGTGCTTAAAAGTTTGTGAACCCTTTAGAATTTTGTATATTTCTGCATAAATATGACCTAAAACATCATCAGATTTTCACACAAGTCCTAAAAGTAGATAAAGAGAACCCAGTTAAACAAATGAGACAAAGATATTATACTTGGTCATTTATTTATTGAGGAAAATGATCCAATATTGCATATCTGTGAGTGGCAAAAGTATGTGAACCTTTGCTTTCAGTATCTGGTGTGACCCCCTTGTGCAGCAATAACTGCAACTAAACGTTTCCGGTAACTGTTGATCAGTCCTGCACACCGGCTTGGAGGAATTTTAGCCCATTCCTCCATACAGAACAGCTTCAACTCTGGGACATTGGTGGGTTTCCTCACATGAACTGCTCGCTTCAGGTCCTTCCACAACATTTCGATTGGTTTAAGGTCAGGATTTGGCCATTCCAAAACATTAACTTTATTTTTCTTTAACCATTCTTTGGTAGAACGACTTGTGTGCTTAGGGTCGTTGTCTTGCTGCATGACCCACCTTCTCTTGAGATTCGGTTCATGGACAGATGTCCTGACATTTTCCTTTAGAATTTGCTGGTATAATTCAGAATTCATTGTTCCATCAATGATGGCAAGCCGTCCTGGCCCAGATGCAGCAAAACAGGCCCAAACTATGATACTACCACCACCATGTTTCACAGATGGGATAAGGTTCTTATGCTGGAATGCAGTGTTTTCTTTTGTCCAAACATAATGCTTCTCATTTAAACCAAAAAGTTCTATTTTGGTCTCATCCATCCACAAAACATTTTTCCAATAGCCTTCTGGCTTGTCCACGTAATCTTCAGCAAACTGCAGACGAGCAGCAATGTTCTTTTTGGAGAGCAGTGGCTTTCTCCTTGCGACCCTGCCATGCACACCATTGTTGTTCAGTGTTCTCCTGATGGTGGACTCATGAATACAGTGCTGCTTGAAAGTTTGTGAACCCTTTAGAATTTTCTATATTTTTGCATAAATAGGACCTAAAACATCATCAGATTTTCACACAAGTCCTAAAAGTAGATAAAGAGAACGCAATTAAACAAATGAGACAAAAAATATTATACTCGGTCATTTATTTATTGAGGAAAATGATCCAATATTACATATCTGTGAGTGGCAAAAGTATGTGAACCTTTGCTTTCAGTATCTGGTGTGACCCCCTTGTGCAGCAATAACTGCAACTAAACATTTCCGGTAACTGTTGATCAGTCCTGCACACCGGCTTGGAGGAATTTTAGCTCATTCCTCCATACAGAACAGCTTCAAGTCTAGGATGTTGGTGGGTTTCCTCACATGAACTGCTCACTTCAGATCCTTCCACAACATTTCGATTGGATTAAGGTCAGAACTTTGACTTGGCCATTCCAAAACATTAACTTTATTCTTCTTTAACCATTCTTTAGTAGAATGACTTGTGTGCTTAGGGTCATTGTCTTGCTGCATGACCCACCTTCTCTTGAGATTCAGTTCATGGACAGATGTCCTGACATTTTCCTTTAGAATTCGCTGGTATAATTCAGAATTTATTGTTCCATCAATGATGGCAAGCTATCCTGGCCCAGATGCAGCAAAACAGGCCCAAACCATGATACTACCACCACCAGCAATGTTCTTTTTGGAGAGCAGTGGCTTTCTCCTTGCAACCCTGCCATGCACTCCATTGTTGTTCAGTGTTCTCCTGATGGTGGACTCATGAACATTAACATTAGCCAATGTGAGAGAGGCCTTCAGTTGCTTAGAAGTTACCCTGGGGTCCTTTGTGACCTCGCCGTCTATTACACGTCTTGCTCTTGGAGTGATCTTTGTTGGTCAACCACTCCTGTGGAAGGTAACAATGGTCTTGAATTTCCTCCATTTGTACACAATCTGTCTGACTGTGGATTGGTGGAGTCCAAACTCTTTAGAGATGTTTTTTTCACCTTTTCCAGCCTGATGAGCATCAGCAATGCTTTTTCTGAGGTCCTCAGAAATCTCCTGTGTTCATGCCATGATACACTTCCACAAACGTATTGTGAAGCTCAGACTTTGATAGATCCCTGTTCTTTAAATCAAACAGGGTGCCCACTCACACCTGATTGTCATACCATTGATTGAAAACACCTGACTCTAATTTCACCTTCAAATTAACTGCTAATCCTAGAGGTTCACATACTTTTGCCACTCACAGGTATGTAATATTGGATCATTTTCCTCAATAAATAAATGACCAAGTATAATATTTTTGTCTCATTTGTTTAACTGGGTTCTCTTTATCTACTTTTAGGGCTTGTGTGAAAATCTGATGATGTTTTAGATCATATTTATGCAGAAATATAGAAAATTCTAAAGGGTTCACAAACTTTCAAGCACCACTGTATACTGTTTTACTCAAACTTGAACTGAAATATTCTAATGTTTTGAGATTTTTTTTTTGTTGCACTGTAGGCCATAATTATCAAAATTAAAAAAGAAAAATGCTTGAGACATTTTAGTTTATGCGTAATGAGTCTAGAATATATTAAAATTTCACTTTCTTTAATAACTGATGGAAAACATTGAACATTTTTATGATATTCTAATTGTTTGAGATCCACTAGTATATGTTTGTATGTATGAAATGCCAGCTAAATTTGACCATATTCAAGATATTTTCACTTCCTAAGATGTCTTTTTTTCAGTGTACAAATAGTGTATAGGATCATACTTGACTTTCTATTTAAATATGGGCTCGTTAAATATCAGGTCGTGATAGGTGTGTATATCAGCCTGTGTGTGTTTTGTATCGGCTGTGGCACAGGGTGGCCTTTATTAAGAGAGGAGTGGGCATGCAGACCAATTAACATTTGAGTCACTTCTTGTCATTAGCAAGTCTTTGTAAAAAGGACCTCATGCAGAGACCAAGACACATGAATGTGCTTTGCACTTAATCACAAGTGACACACTTCTGGCCTTAACAGAGCTTTACGTCAGTAGACTCCTTTACTTGGCAGCCAGTGTCATTGGCACAGGCTTCTTGGGGGGGGTTTCTGAATACTTCTGTTTGTCAGTAACGTGGTAGAACCACTTCAGACACCAGGTTAAGGTAGATGTGTTTGAAAGTTGTATTTTGTCAAGGTGTTTTTTGACGAGCTGTTAGGAAGGCAACATTTCCCTGTGACCTTATCACAGTTTTTCCCTACTGAGATATCCCTCACACACCCCGACTTTCATCTTGACACACAACCACACACACTTCCACC
>NC_083569.1:69462148-69547148 GCF_027579695.1 Neoarius graeffei | reverse complement strand
GCAAATACTTTAGAAAGACTATATTAAAAATACAGACCCCAAAGTAGAAACTCAGCACAACAAACATGAATAAACCAGTGATAACTAAAACAAAACCGAGTTCGCCTGTGCTTTCCAGTTAATCTAACTGCCAGGACTAGCACAGCGAAGGCGTAGTGCCGACACTGAAGCACAGAAATGGGAGTGTGGTGATGTGGGCCTGCACGAGTGCAAAAGGTGTTGGGAGAGGTGACATTTCTAGACGGCACCATGAATGTCTGCGGATATACCAAAATACTGGCTGACAAGATGACTCCAAGTGTCCAGAACCTGGCAGAAGAGGGATATCACAGCATGATAATCTAAAGCACAGTCAAAATTCACACGAGTTTCTCAAGAAAAAAAACAAGTGAAAACAAGAGTTGCCAGGCAAAACAAACCTCGCCCAGTAGCACTTATGATGAAATGAAGGAAGATATTGCGAAAAAAAATAGGCACCCTACGGGTACATGTGGCTACTGCTTATAAATAAAATTGTTTTCTGATCCCATGTCCATACAGTAAGTATATCTCATCTCATTATCTGTAGCCGCTTTATCCTTCTACAGGGTTGCAGGCAAGCTGGAGCCTATCCCAGCTGACTACGGGTGAAAGGCAGGGTACACCCTGGACAAGTCGCCAGGTCATCACAGGGCTGACACATAGACACAGACAACCATTCACACTCTCATTCACACCTACAGTCAATTTAGAGTCACCAGTTAACCTAACCTGCATGTCTTTGGACTGTGGGGGAAACCGGAGCACCCGGAGGAAACCCACGCGGACACGGGGAGAACATGCAAACTCCGCACAGAAAGGCCCTCGCCGGCCACGGGGCTCGAACCCGGACCTTCTTGCTGTGAGGCGACAGCGCTAACCACTACACCGCCGCGCCGCCCATATTATTTTTATATACACACACACACACACACTATGAGGCAGTAGCCACAAAAATGAAGTGTCATCCAAAAACGAACAATTTAAAAATCACAGAAGTAAAATATACCAAGACTACGTTCAGACTGCACCCTGAAACGACCCATATCCAATTTTTTTGCCCATATGCGACCTGTATCCGATTTGTTATTGACAATCTGAACGACACAGATCCGATTTTTTTCACATGCGACCCAGGCCGCTTGGATACGTGGTCCTAATTCCGATGCATATCCATTATTTTCACATGCGAGTATGTTTTATCGTTCTTTTATAGAGTCTGTGATTACGTTTTCTTTTATTTGCTGGTTCCAATCCTTGAAGGTGAAAGAGAAGCCTATTGAATAAGGTTGTCAGTATTAGTAGTAAAGTAATTGGGTCTGCACAAGAAACCTTACAAGATCTTTACAACAAACAGCTTCTTAGGAAAGCAAATGCTATCTTGTCTGGCTACTCACACCCTCTACATGAACAGTTTCAATTTCTACCATCTGGTACATTACTTAGATTTCCCCTGGTCAAAACAAACAGATTTAAACACTCCTTTGTTCCTGCTGCCATTTCTCTTCTTAATTCTAAGAGGAACAGATAGCTCTCTTTCATTATTCATGATATGGCCTATTTATGTATTTATGCATTTACTTATGTGTTTTTTGTGCTTTTATAGTATGTTTGGTGCTCCCCACTGTTTGTGAAACGAATTGCCCCATTGGGGGACAAATAAAGGTTGATTGATGCGACTGCAGTCTGACCGGACAGGTCGCATTCATGCGACTTACACGTCATCAACAAGAGACAAACATTACTATTCTGTGTTGGCTAATCCCGCCTCTTTGGTGGAAAACAACAACATCTGTACAGTTTTCAGAATTTAAATAGACTTTTATAGAATTGATCAAGCTAATGGTGGATTTGGTAGGGACCTGGATGTTGATCTGTTAGCCTGATTAAATAAAACAGTTTCTATAACTGATTTATAACTTAAACCATCCTGTACCACATCGCCAGGTCTCGCCTCATCTCCATAGCAAACTGCACTGGTGTTTATGCACCTTGAGCCCCAGCGCTGAGAGAAGTTGCAGAATTCAGCTGGCTATAAGCAAACAATCTAAATAAATATTTATAAAAATGTAGAAAAAGTTTATTAATATGACGAAATAAATACGTGCAAATTATTAAGCCTGAATTAAGAGTTTGGTAATACAGCGGCCGTATCCCAAACGACTGCCTACTGAAGCTCGAGTGCACTCTCATATCTCATCTCATTATCTGTAGCCGCTTTATTCTGTTCTACAGGGTCGCAGGCGAGCTGGAGCCTATCCCAGCTGACTACGGGCGAAAGGCGGGGTACACCCTGGACAAGTCGCCAGGTCATCACAGGGCTGACACAGACACAGACAACCATTCACACTCACATTCACACCTACGCTCAATTTAGAGTCACCAGTTAACCTAACCTGCATGTCTTTGGACTGTGGGGGAAACCGGAGCACCCGGAGGAAACCCACGCGGACACGGGGAGAACATGCAAACTCCACACAGAAAGGCCCTCGCCGGCCACGGGGCTCGAACCCGGACCTTCTTGCTGTGAGGCGACAGCGCTAACCACTACACCACCGTGCCGCCCTCGAGTGCACTATAGAGAGTTTAAAAATCCATTACTTCCTAGTAACATGTAGTGCACTTATATAGAAATTAGAGAGACATTAGGAGTCAACCCTCGTTACCAGGCTACATGTTTTCATTTCAGTTCAGAAACAAAAACACACACGAGACCTCACACTTTAACACTAACCAGATAATTAAACAAACAAAAAAAGAAAATCATTAAACATGAAGAGTGCGCTTTTTTTTTTACGTATTACGTAGATGTGCTTATTACGTGTCAATTTGCGCATGCGGGACACTTTTGGGTCGTTTTCCGTTCATATTGGAGATCGCATACAAGTCTCATATAATTGGTAATGTGAACAGCCTAACAAAAAAAATCGGATTTCACAACAAATCGGACATGGGTCGTTTCAGGTTGCAGTCTGAACGTAGTGCAAGTGTCTGTACTTTATATTATTCTACTCTTACAGTTTCTAAAACTGAAACCTCCAAACCAAGGTTGACATACACACGCTGTCACCATGACCCAAACTCTTATTTCCTGGAAATGGCCCGGCGCTAGAGCTCAGTGGAACGCACTTTCCCTCTGTAATAAGCATAAACATGTCTGAAAGCTATTTCTTTAGTCTAGTCCATTTATTTCGAATGGTGAACTGAATTGTATACACTTACCGGCCATTTTAATCTGAACACGTGTATGCGCATGCGCAGTGTGCAACTGTTACACTCTTTTACAGCACGATGACATAGTGGCTAGCGCCTCTATATGAGGCAGTAGCCACAACAAAAACGATTTTGACCTTTTTAGTGACCTTGACCGGATGACCCTCAATGTTGGAGGTTCTATTTGAGACCAATACACATCTATCCTGAAAGTTTCATGAAGATTGGTCCAGCCCTTTTCCCATATCATCATTAACACAAAAAAAAAAAAAACACAACAAAGAAACCCAACCGAAAACAATACCTCGCCCCCTGGTGGACTCTGTCCCAGGCGAGGGTCAAGTACGTCACCTGACTTGGAGCCAATACCACCTCTAGGATATATGTTAAGGCAAAAGCTAGATTAACACAACTCCCAGCAAAGAGCAGCTGAAAAAAGAAAAAAAAAAGTCTCTGAACAATGAAAGTCGTTCAGTGTAATCAGGATATCACGGAAACCATCATGAGGCAAAGGTGATGGAGGTGGATCAGACACATCCTTCGAAGACAGCAAGATAACATCACACATCTTCATTCTGTGAAATTTTATTGCACATTCTGGCACACGCTGCGCAGCTTGGTTATTGACTGAACCCATTACGCATTCTCTTCCTCTCACACATTCATATCATGACTTCCATCTTCATCATATGACTTATTTTTGCACATTCCGGCACACACTATACAGCTTGGACTTCAACAACTCATGCACATACCCCTTAAAATGTGTCCACTTCTCAAATTTATATACAACCCCAATTCTAAAAAAGCTGGATTGACTACAGCTAGTAGCTTCTCTGTGCCTTCATAAAAAGGGTTTGTTTACAGCACTCATTAGATTGACCAACACACAGTAAAATGGGAAAGTCCAAGGAGCTCAGTGCAGATCTGAGAAAGAGGATCACAGACATACACAACTCTGGAATGTCTCTTGGAGCCATTTCTAAACAACTACAAATCCCAAGATCAGTTTAAACAATTGTATGCAAGTTACTGGGAGATGTAGTCACTTTGCCAAGCCACTTTGCTTCAAGAAACCCAAACTGTCACCCTCAGCTGAAAGGAAATTGGTTTGGATGGTCAGGAACAACCTGGGAACCCCCATGGCACAGCCCTGCCATGAACTGGAAGCTGATGGATCACTGTCTCCAGTTCAGATCACCATGGACTAAGAGGCTGCTATGCAAGAAATAACCCCCTTGCTCCAAAATCGACACCTTCAAGCTTAAAGTTTGAAGCTGACCACACGGACAAAAAAAAAGCCTTCTGGAGGAAAGCTGTATGGTCAGATGAGACAAAGATCGAGTTGTTTGGCCACAATGACCACCATGTACAGAGAAACACTGTACCAGCTGGTGGTGGTGGTAGGATCATCATGCTCTGGGGCTGTTTTGCTGCCAGTGGAACTGGTTCGTTGTACAAAGTAGATGGAATAATGAAGGAGGAGGACTAACTCAGAATTCTTCAGCATAAACCATCAGAAACTTGAACACGACTTGGGAGTTGCAACAGGACAATGAACCCAAACACGCATCAGAGCTGGCTGTGGAGGATAAAGCAGGCTAACATTAAGCTTAAAACAAGTCCTGACTTCAACCTCATTGAAAATATATGGACCGTGCTTATAAGTCGAGTCCATGCCAAGAAAAAAAAAAAAAATTAATTGAACTCTACCAATTCTACCATGAAGAGTCATGAAATATCCAACCAGAATTCTGCCAGAAGTTTGTTCATGGTCAACAGAAATGTTTGGTCAAGGTGAATCTTGCGAAGAGACATTTTACCCAAATATTAGGTGTGCTGTATGTATATTTTTGACCCGATATGTATAATTTTGACCCTGTGTTGATTTCAGAAAACCCAAAGAAAATTAAAACTTGTGTACCAAATTCTAGTGTTTTTTTAATTAAAGATGTGTGCTGTACAATCATTCTGCCACAGAAAAAGAACAGTTCAAAGACATTACTGAAAGCCCAATATTGCCATGACATTCATATCCAAGATGACATTCATGTCACTGTACTGTATGTAAACTTCTGACCACAGTATATAGCTACTTTTTTCTTTGCTAAATTCCTCTCTCTTAACTGTTCAAGGACCAACCACCAAAACAAATTCCTTTTATGTGAGAATATACTTGGCAATAAATAAACTTAATACCAATTCTGATTCTACACTGGACACCAGAAGGACAGTGTCAGACAGGGCAACCCAAGAACACCTGCCAACGCATGGTAGAGTCAGAAATGAAGACCTTGAACCACGCTTGGGGTATAGTACAGAAATTGGCCCAGGATAGGCAGAAGTGGTCATCCTTTGCTGCTGCTCTACATGCCAGCAGGCGTAATAGGCAGCAAGTAAGTAATAATAATGGAAGAACCTCTCTCGAGAAAGTTGTGAAACACTGGTATCCTCCACGCTGAGGATGACCGAGTGTGTCGACAAAAGAAAGCTCAGAATCAAGTTTATTACCAAGAACATTCTTACATACAAGGAATTCGCTTTGGTGCTTGAACAGTAAGACAGAAGAATGTAGCAAAGACAAAAGTAGCTGCATACATGGAATAAAAAATAAGAAGAATCTAAAACATACAAATTAATAACTTTAATACTTAAGCACAAAATTCATACAAATATATGATCTAATGCACAAATTTAAGGAGTATGTGCATGAGTTGCTTAAGTCCAAGCTGGACAGTATGTTCTGGAATGTGCATCAATCAATCAATCAAGATAAAAAGAAAGAACACATGATGAAGAGTCATGATATGAACATGTGAAAGGAAGAGAATGTCTCATCTCATTATCTCTAGCCGCTTTATCCTGTTCTACAGGGTCGCAGGCAAGCTGGAGCCTATCCCAGCTGACTACGGGCGAAAGGCGGCGTACACCCTGGACAAGTCGCCAGGTCATCACAGGGCTGACACATAGACACAGACAACCATTCACACCTACGATCAATTTAGAGTCACCAGATTAGAGTTTGGACTGTGGGGGAAACCGGAGCACCCGGAGGAAACCCACACAGACAACATGCAAACGCCAAGCAGAAAGGCCCTCGCCGGCCACAGGGCTCAAACCCGGACCTTCTTGCTGTAAAGCGACAGCGCTAACCACTACACCACCGTGCCACCCATGAGAATATGTATAACGGGTTAAATAAATAGCCAAGCTGTGCAATAAAAAAAGTTCACAGAATGAAGATGCAATACGAAGTATTGACAGATAGAAACAGAATCACTTTATTAATCCCTGGAGGGAAATTAAAATTTGCTACCAAGCTCCTGAATTAAAGAAGTAGTAGTAAACATGTCTAAAAACAGAAGATAAAATAGTCTGAAAAAAGAATAAATAAAAATAAAATTTCAATAAGGCGGCACGGTGGTGTAGTGGTTAGCACTGTCGCCTCATAAGAAGGTCCGGGTTCGAGCCCTGTGGCCGGCGAGGGCCTTTCTGTGTGGAGTTTGCATGTTCTCTGTGTGGGTTTCCTCCGGGTGCTCCGGTTTCCCCCACAGTCCAAAGACATGCAGGTTAGATTAACTGGTGACTCTAAATTGAGCGTAGGTGTGAATGTGAGTGTGAATGGTTGTCTGTGTCTATGTGTCAGCCCCGTGATGACCTGGCGACTTGTCCAGGGTGTACCCCGCCTTTCGCCCGTAGTCAGCTGGGATAGGCTCCAGCGTGCCTGTGACCCTGTAGAACAGGATAAAGCGGCTAGAGATAATGAGATGAGAGAAAAGCAAAATGAAGTAATTAAAGGTGTAGCTGAAAAGGAATGTAGCTGCACGGAGTTCCAGAGAGGCCTGTATTTGTAACATAGTAAATCTACACACATGCAAAATTAAAAACTTAGAGCAAATACCCTACTGGTGCAGTCATACATGAAGTGTAAGGTGACAGAATTTTGAATCATTTTGCACAGGGGTGGACTCACTTCTGGAGTATACTGCACACACACACACACACACACACACAGGGGTCCAGTCTGCAGATGTCTGCAGATGTCTGATAGCGCGCGCGCACACACATCTGGATTGTGACTGTTTCCAGCAGCACAGAAACATAATGCTTCTTACCTGTCGTGCTGGGGCTCACTGCAGGATCCGCCATGGGTCTGGGAGAAGAGTCCTGAGCTTCAAGGGAGCCGAACCGCTGTGTTCAGGGTCCGGATCACTCGGAGAGATGTTACACACGGGATGCGATCTGCGAAGTAAACCTGGAGTGCGAGGTCTGCTGGTGTTTCCTCATTCTTCTGGAGGCAAGCTGCTGTAAGGAACTTCCCACTGTGTAACGTGAATCTCTGAGTCTCTTTCTCTCTGTGTGTGTGTAAACACGAAGTTAAGAACGCTAACTTGGTATTAAAAAATAATTACAATAAGAATTTTCCATAAAACCCAGATCTAAAAGAGAGAGATCGCATCCCTCCTCTCAGTAGATGATACTCAAGACTGCAGCCCACTGCGTTTCCTTCCAAGCTTATAGAGTGGAAGGAAGGAGTCCACCAAGTGAATCATGGGAAATGTGGTACAACTTGAAAAACTACACAGACGGACTACAGTGTCTTCCTGTTCACCACAACACGTCATGTATCGCGCACTGTATCCATACACTAGTGAACTGAAAGCAGATACACAGAACCATGCCCTCACTTTTCGTTTATAAATGCATTGAGACCTCAAGAATGGCACAGGAATAGTTTTCAGAGAATTTTCTATATCTCTGCATAAATATGACCTAAAACATCATCAGATTTTCACACAAGTCCTAAAAGTAGATAAAGAGAACCCAGTTAAACAAATGAGACAAAAATATTATACTCGGTCATTTATTTATTGAGGAAAATGATCCAATATTACATATCTGTGAGTGGCAAAAGTATGTGAACCTTTGCTTTCAGTATCTGGTGTGACCCCCTTGTGCAGCAATATGTTGATCAGTCCTGCACACCGGCTTGGAGGAATTTTAGCCCATTCCTTCGTACAGAACAGCTTCAACTCTGGGATGTTGGTGGGTTTCCTCACATGAACTGCTCGCTTCAGGTCCTTCCACAACATTTCGATTGGATTAAGGTCAGGACTTTGACTTGGCCGTTCCAAAATATTATCTTTATTCTTCTTTAACCATTCTTTGGTAGAACGACTTGTGTGCTTAGGGTCGTTGTCTTGCTGCATGACCCACCTTCTCTTGAGATTCAGTTCATGGACAGATGTCCTGACATTTTCCTTTAGAATTTGCTGGTATAATTCACAATTCATTGTTCCATCAATGATGGCAAGCCGTCCTGGCCCAGATGCAGCAAAACAGGCCCAAACCATGATACTACCACCACCATGTTTCACAGATGGGATAAGGTTCTTATGCTGGAATGCAGTGTTTTCCTTTCTCCAAACATAATGCTTCTCATTTAAACCAAAAAGTTCAATTTTTTCTCATCTGTCCACAAAACATTTTTCCAATAGCCTTCTGGCTTGTCCACATGATTTTTAGCAAACTGCAGACAAGCAGCAATGTTCTTTTTGGAGAGCAGTGGCTTTCTCCTTGCAACCCTGCCATGCACACCATTGTTATTCAGTGTTCTCCTGATGGTGGACTCATGAACATTAACATTAGCCAATATGAGAGAAGCCTTCAGTTGCTTAGAAGTTAACCCGGGGTCTTTTGTGACCTCGCCGACTATTACATGCCTTGCTCTTGGAGTGATCTTTGTTGGTCGACCACTCCTGGGGAGGGTAACAATGGTCTTGAATTTCCTCCATTTGTACACAATCTGTATGACTGTGAATTGGTGGAGTCCAAACTCTTTAGAGATGGTTTTGTAACCTTTTCCAGCCTGATGAACATCAACAATGCTTTTTCTGAGATCCTCAGAAATCTCCTTTGTTTGGGCCATGATACACTTCCACAAACATGTGTTGTGAAGATCAGACTTTGATAGATCCCTGTTCTTTAAATAAAACAGGGTGCCCACTCACACCTGATTGTCATCCCATTGATTGAAAACACCTGACTCTAATTTCACCTTCAAATTAATTGGTAATCCTAGTAGTTCACATACTTTTGCCACTCACAGATATGTAATATTGGATCATTTTCCTCAATAAATAAATGACTAAGTATAATATTTTTGTCCCATTTGTTTAGCTGGGTTCTCTTTATCTACTTTTAGAACTTGTGTGAAAATCTGATGATGTTTTAGGTCATATTTATGCAGAAATATAGAAAATTCTAAAGGGTTCACAAACTTTCAAGCACCACTGTAAATCTAATATAGTAATTTTTACAATTAACCCTTTAATGCGCAAGCTATTGTAACCCCCTCTAACGCACAACATGGGTCACAAGTGACCCGCATTCATTTCTAATGTAATTTCCAGCAAGGACATGGTTTTCTCTCTTACAACTTCTTGAAACAATGCATTTAACCCTATAATATTTTATAAATTGACAGATTAGGTAGGGTTTGATGCACAAAAACTATTTTTTATCATTTTTACTTTTGTATCTCATAAATAAACATGTATTTGTAATTTCTCCATTAATTCGCAGACATGGGTCACAAGTGACCCGCATTCATTTCTAATGTAATTCCAAGCATGGATATGGTTTTCTCACTTACACCTTAAAAAATCAATACTTTCACCTACAATATTTAAAAAGTTTATAAAGTAGGTAATGTTTGAAGCATAAAAAATTTTTTTACTTAAGTTTATTTTAATTTAACCTAGATTTGGTGTTCTGAGGAACTATGATATTTGCAAGTGTTTCCTGTCAGGAAAACATTTAAAGTCGGACCACTGTTGATCGCTGACTGTTGACACTCATTTTAGAAGTTTACAAAGCTGCTTCTGCAAAACTACGTGTAAGTATTTATTTTCAGTTGTAATATTACATATTTATTACACAACTGTTACAGAGTTATTATTGAAGATAATTGTACAGTGCTCTGGCAAAACATGCCAGAGCACTGAACGCCTTCACCATCTTTACTGCACAACACCCTGACTATATGAATGGTGTGCCAAATGCACGGCAGCTTTTCATCAAGGAGTTGGCCAAAGAGCTCATCATGCCTCACATGAACAGGCGCATGGAGACCTCTGTTCATCTCCGGAGGAATGTTACTGAGGCCATGGCAACATGTGGTGTGAAAAGGGGGAGTGCTGAGACCATCCATCCACAAGAGGACTTAAGACAGGGAGGAAAATCAAAGAGGAAGAGATGCAGCCTTTGTCCAACTGCCAGAGATAGGAAAGTCACCCTCTCCTGCTCCAAATGCACACGGCCTATATGCAAGGACCATTCAGTTACTGTGGTCATTTGTGATACATGTAAGAACTGAGACTGCTGTCTCGGCGCGTTCTCAATGTATACATGCCTGTGCCCATGCCAATATAATATTATCTTACCCAATCAGTTTTATTCAGTTACATTTACCACTTCCCCACAGTTTGAAAGTTAATATTCCAGTTGTCCATGGCTCACTATAGCTACTAATGCAGTGAAGTTCAGTATTGGTGCTTACAGTGTTAGTTGCTGTACATAATGTACAATGTTTAATGTTTTAAATATACCAACAACCTTTTTAATCAGATTACTATTAGAAATGATTTAGATTTTTAGAATATTATTTTTTTGTTATTTGTAGTGAAATGGTTCGCATAATATCACATCACATTATCTCTAGCCGCTTTATCCTTCTACAGGGTCGCAGGCAAGCTGGAGCCTATCCCAGCTGACTACGGGCGAAAGGCGGGGTTCACCCTGGACAAGTCGCCAGGTCATCACAGGGCTGACACATAGACACAGACAACCATTCACACTCACATTCACACCTACGCTCAATTTAGAGTCACCAGTTAACCTAACCTGCATGTCTTTGGACTGTGGGGGAAACCGGAGCACCCGGAGGAAACCCACGCGGACAACATGCAAACTCCGCACAGAAAGGCCCTCGCCGGCCCCGGGGCTCGAACCCAGGACCTTCTTGCTGTGAGGCGACAGCGCTAACCACTACACCACCGTGCCGCCGGTTCGCATAATATTTTTTATCTTAACACCAGAAGTCCCAGCATTTTTCTGTCTACCTAGAAGACCCACATAGGGGCCATTTGGCCCGACCGCTTTTCCCCAATACACTAATCACTCATTTTGTTATGGTAATGAGGCTGTTAGTGGCAGTTTGTGGGGTGAGGAGGTCACATTTCACACACTTCACACTTCAGTGGTGAAGTCATGTTGGCTACTTCTGTGTGAATGTGAGAATGAGGAATAAAAACACATTCTATTCTAAAATGTGAACATGTGAATGTCCCATGTGACCATAACGACTCATGTGACTGCAACCAGACACAAACAGCAATAATTATGTTCATTCCACTATGGCTACTTCACAAAATGTATTCCAATTCATGGAGTAGCCATAGTGGAATGAACATAATTATTGCTGTTTTTTAAAAGCTGAATATGTAATGATAAATTTTGATATTAAATGATGAAATAAACTAATTTCAAATATTACTGCAAATAAATTCTGATTCTTATTCTTGTTCTGATTCTTATTCTATTACTGCAAATAAATTCTGATTCTTTTACATAGGAAATTAATGCGGGTCATTTGTGACCCATGTGTGCAAATATAATATAGCTACATAAAAAGTGTTATAATTCAATGGGTAACCATAAATTAATGAAAAGAATAATTAATGTTTGAAAAAAAACTGAATAAGTGATGGAAACTTGGTAAATTAAATGAAAAATTAATTAAAAAAAAAAAAACTAGCTAAGAAACACTAAACCTTCAACAAAACTCCATAGAAAATGAATGCGGGTCACTTGTGACCCATGTTGTGCATTAGAGGGGTAGTGACAAAAAAAGTATTTTTATTTAAAATTGTTTAGAGATATAAATTTAAAAAAGTTTTGAAATGAACAAAAACAAGTTAATTGAGGAATTCATGGAGTGTGGGGTCATGAAAATAATTTATTGCAGAGATAAAAAGCAAATTAAACGCAGCCGGGTCACTTGTGACCCATGTTGCGCATTAAAGGGTTAAAGTGATTTATATAGGTAGCTGTCTGAATGAATGACCTTGACATCCACAACGTCACAGCAGGAAGTCTATCGGTCTCATCGCCATTTCCGCTTTACTAAAACACAGAGCTGACTGCAACTCTGATCCTCCATTTTGAGCTAATTTATCACCATGCCACGTAGATGTGTTGCTGGCCGGTGCAGCAACATGACAGAAGGTGGATTTATGTTGCATTCACGGCCCAAGAAGGTTCAAACTGCAAAGATTTGGATGCATTTTACAAGAAGTTCACGGGCACATTGGGCCCCTACGAAGTGGTCTCTCCTCTGCTCTGCACACTTTACTGAAGACTCGTACGAGACCTCAGATCTGTTGAGGAGTGTTGGCTATAAGCCCCTATTGAAAGATGGTGCAGTATCAACAATTAAAGAAAAGGAAAACAGGAAAAGGAAAGTATTTTGTTGTATCTGCCCAGGTGGATGGAGCACAGAAGCACGGCAGGCTAGAACTGAGTTCACAAAAACTCTTTTTATTCTTAGCTTTTCAGCTTTCCACACTCTCCCAGCCACACACGCGCACACACATAAGTGTTCTGGTTGGGGAGAGAGCTCCCTTTCTCTGCTCTCTCTCCTTTTAAAGGGCACGGTCACTGGGGAAGACACACAAACACAAGTTAATTCCCATCAGGTGCAATGATTCCATCACTTACCTTCCCTGACTCCGCCCTTCATTCATAGACCGACACTTGGCCACGCCCCCACTGCCACATACCCCCACCGCCCAACTCAGGCCAGGGAGCCATCTGGCCTGCAGCTGACTCCCCGCCCCCCCCTTGACGGGAGAGGAAATCCACCATGACCATCTGCGCCTGTGGACCACCTCAAACATAAACGGCTGGAGTGCCAGATACCAACGGGTGATCCGCGCGTTGGCATCCTTCATGTGGTGGAGCCACTGCAGGGGCACATGGTCTGAACAGAGGGTGAAAGGGTGCCCCAGCATGTAGTAGCGGAGGGCGAGGACCGCCCACTTGATGGCGAGGCACTCCTTTTCGATTGTGCTGTACCTGCCCTCATGCACTGACAGCTTCCGGCTGATGTACAGCACTGGACAGTCCTCCCCCTCAACCTCCTGGGACAGAACAGCCCCCAGCCCTCTGTCCGATGCATCCATCTGCAAAATAAAGGGGGGAGGAAAGTCAGGGGAGTGTAACAGTGGCCCCCCACACAGTGCAGCCTTTACCTCCAAGAAAGCCCACTGGCATTGCTCCGTCCACTGGACCGGATCTGGTGCTCCCTTTTTAGTGAGATCAGTCAGCGGGCTGGTGACGTCCGAATAATTAGGTATAAACCTACGATAGTAGCCAGCCAGCCCCAGGAACTGTCTCACCCCCTTTTTGGTTTTGGGCCTCGGGCAGGCCGCAATTGCTGCTGTCTTATTAATTTGGCGACACACCTGCCCATTGCCCAAGTGGAAACCCAGATACCGTACTTCCACCCACCCAATCGCAGACTTCTTCAGGTTGGCTGTGAGACCCGCTTGCCTCAGCGACCTAAGGACGGCCCTGAGGTGTTCCAAGTGCCGCAGCCAGTCATTACTATAAATAATAATGTCGTCCAAGTAGGCGGCCATGTAGGTGGCATGGGGGCAGAGGACCCTATCCATGAGCCGCTGGAATGTAGCGGGTGCCCCAAACAGCCCAAAAGGAAGTGTGACGAACTGGTGTAAGCCAAATGTTGTGGAAAAGGCCGTTTTCTCTCGGGATAGCGGAGTCAAGGGGATCTGCCAATATCCCTTTGTCAAATCCAGTGTCAAATAAAAACAAGCCATGCCTAGTCAATCGAGCAACTCGTCAATACGAGGCATTGGGTACACGTCAAATTTAGACACCGCGTTGACTTTTCTATAGTCCACACAGAACTGGACTGACCTGTTGGCTTTGGGAACCAAGACCACCGGGCTGCTCCAGTCGCTGTGAGACTCCTCGACAATGCCCATTTCAAGCATGGCCTCGAGTTCTTCCCGAACCACCTTTTTTTTTGTGTTCAGGCAGTCTGTAAGGGTGGCTGCACACTACTACCCCCAGGGGGGTCTCAATGTGGTGTTCTATGAGGTGGGTGCAGCCGGGCAGTGGCGAGAACACGTCAGAAAATTTTGTTTGCAACTCGGCGACCTCCGTGAGCTGGGTCAGGGAGAGGTGGTCTCCACAGGGGACCGGAGCAGTGGGCGATGTCAATTTTCTTTTTTGAACCTCTGGCCCCAGCTCCGCCTTCTCCGGAACCACCGACACCAATACCACGGGGACCTCCTCGTTCCAAAGTTTTAGTAGATTGAGGTGGTATATCTGTAATGCCCCACCCCTGTCCATTTGCCTCACCTCATAGTAGACGTCCCCAACTCGCCATGTAACCTCAAAGGGTCCTTGCCACCTGGCGATCAATTTGGAGCTCGACATGGGCAACAACACGAGTACTTTATCTCCCGGTGTGAATTCCCTAAGACGCGTGCCCGTCGTACAGACAGACTTGACGTTCTTGGGCCTGCTGCAAATTCTCCTGGGTTAGGTGCATGAGGGTGTGGAGTTTGGCATGCAGGTCGATAACGTATTGAATTTCATTTTTACTGGTCGAAGGTCCCTCCTCCCAATTTTCCCATAGCACATCCAGAATGCCACGCGGCTTACACCCGTATAATAATTTGAACGGGGAGAACCCCGTGGAGGCTTGGGACCTCTCGCACTGCGAATAACAGGGGCTCGAGCCATTTATCCCAGTTGCATGCGTCTTCACTTACAAATTTTCTAATTATGTTTTTGAGGGTGCGATTAAACCATTCGACTAAGCCATCTGTTTGTGGGTGATAAACGCTGGTGCAGATAGGCTTAATTCCCAGTAACCCATACAGTTCACTCAGTGTGCATGACATAAACGTAGTGCCTTGATCAGTCAGAATCTCTTTGGGGATTCCGACTTGGGAGATGATGGGGAAGAGCGCTTCTGCAATACTTTGCGTGGAGATATTGCGAAGAGGCACTGCTTCAGGATATTGCGTTGCATAGTCCACCAAAAACTAAAATAAAGCGATATCCTTGTGTTGACCGATCTAATGGCCCGACGAGATCCATCCCAATTCTTTCGAACAGGGTCTCGATTAATGGCAGAGGGCGCAAAGGCGCTTTTGGAATGGCCACAGGATTTACTAACTGTTAGGACTAGGACTGTTTTGGCCTCTAGAGGCCGCTGTTATTTCCTTTTCATGTCGTGTTTATTTTGGCCTCTAGAGGCCGCCACTGTTCCTGTGTTTTGTGTTTGTGTTAATTGCCTAATTATCTTCACCTGTGTCCTTAATTAGTTTGTCTATTTATACCCCTGAGTTCAGTCCTCTTGTCACGGAGTCTTTGTGCTGTTATGTTTATCTCCAGTTTCCTTTGTACTGTGTTTTTTGATCTTCTTAGCTTTTGAATTTTTGCACTTTGCTTTTCTTTTGGATTATACTCTTTGGTTTTTTTTGTCTTTTGTTTTGCCCTGTATATAGTGTATATAGTTTAAATAAACCTTTTGATTCTTTTTCTACTTCCGCCTCACGCCTCTGCATTTGAGTCATCCCCCTGGTGGCCTAGTGGGGGTTTGCTGGATTATCACACCAACGAACCAGGTTCGAATCCCAGCAAAACCCTAACAGAAAGACTCCGTCATGACCGACTCAGCAGAGGCTGCTTCAACTGTCTACCCGGCCAACCTTCAGGGAATTATGGCAGCTTTGACACGCTTCGGAGCGACCATGGACGCTCATGGACGTACGCTCACCAGCCAACGTGAGGCCCTCGCTCGCCACGAGGAACTGCTTCAGCAAATTGGGAAAACCCTGGCACAGCTGACATCTCTGCCTGCATCTCCTGCTCCTGATCCAGTTCCTGCTCCTGATCCAGCTCCCACTCCTGCTCCAGTGCCTCCTGCAATGCTGCCTTCTTCACCTCGCGAACCCAGCCTTCCTGCACCACAGAGGTATGACGGCAAGCACAGTGAGTGCCGAGAGTTCCTTACCCAGTGTCAACTCACCTTTGAGCTTCAGCCTACCACCTACACTACGGATCGCCGCAAGATTGCCTTTGTGATCACCTTATTAGCTGGTAAGGCGCGAGCCTGGGCTACTGCTATCTGGCAAAGACAGGGACCTGAGTGCTTTGATTTCCAGCTGTTTTCTGAAGAGATGCTTCGGGTCTTCGATCAGGCAGACATCAGTACCGACGCAGCCCGAAAGCTCATGTCCATCCGGCAAGGAGGAAGCGTCGCAGATTACGCCATCTCGTTCCGAACACTCGCAGCAGTAAGTGGATGGAACGAGACTGCCCTGGTGTCAGCCTTCCACCATGGTCTGTCTGACCCCATCAAGGACGGTCTGGCCTCTATTGGATGCCCAAGTGACCTCGAAACCCTCATCTCACATGCTATTCGTCTGGACAACAGGATGAGAGAACGCCACCAAGCCTTGAGCCCCCCCAGCCTCCCTACCTCTACCTGGAGACCGTCTACCTCCTTCAGTGACTGTCCAGAACCCATGCAAGTGGGTCGTACTCGCCTCTCCGCATCTGAGAGGGAGCGCAGAAGGAGGGACAAGTGCTGCATCTACTGTGGCAAGCCTGGTCACTTCCGAGCATCATGTCCCGAACTCTTGGGAAAAGGACCGCCCCGTCCAGCCGAGGGAGGGTTGTGACGGGGCCTACCCTCTCTCCCGGACTCCCTGGCCAAGGAATCTACATCCCGGTCTCCATCTCCTGGGGTGAGTCTGTCCACTCTTGTCAAGCTTTGATAGACTCAGGGGCGGCTGGGAACTTTATGGATATTCACTTCGCCCAAAGCATCAATATTCCGACTGCACCTCTTGAAGTCCCACTGTCTGTGTCTGCCCTCGATGGCCAAGCGTTAGGTGATGGAAGAGTCACCCAAGTTACTTCTCCAGTTTTCCTCCAGTCTCAAGGTCACAAGGAAGAAATATCCCTGCACCTGATTCCTTCACCTGAGTTCCCAGTTATTCTAGGCCTTCCTTGGCTTACTCGCCACAACCCTCGCATAGACTGGGTAACAAGCCAGGTTGTGGAATGGGGCCCTGCATGCCATGCCTCTTGTCTGCTCTCTAGCTCTCCTGTGTCTCCTGCCGAGCCCCCTGATCTCACCGAGTTATCTCAAGTTCCCACAGAGTACTGGGATCTCAAGGAGGTATTCAGCAAGAGCAGGGCCGCCGTTCTTCCTCCGCACCGGGCCTACGACTGTGCCATCGACTTGCTCCCTGGGACTACCCCTCCTCGTGGCAGACTGTTTTCACTCTCTCAGCCAGAACGCAAGGCCATGGAGGAATACCTCAAAGATGCCCTGGTCTCTGGGTTTATTCGACCCTCCACTTCACCTGCTGGAGCCGGCTTCTTCTTTGTCGGCAAGAAGGATGGGGGGCTCCGACCATGTATTGATTACAGGGGCCTGAATAAGATCACTGTGCGCAACCGATATCCCCTTCCGCTGATGTCCACAGCTTTCGACCTGCTCCAAGGCGCCACCGTCTTCACCAAGTTGGACCTACGGAACGCATACCACCTCATCCGTATCCGACAGGGAGACGAGTGGAAGACTGCCTTTAACACCCCGTCTGGGCACTACGAATACCAGGTGATGCCCTTCGGACTCACCAACGCACCAGCTGTTTTTCAGGCCCTAATCAACGACGTCTTAAGGGACATGATTAACCTATACGTTTTTGTCTACCTCGACGACATCCTTATCTTTTCCAAGACCGTGCAGGAGCACCGCCACCATGTCCGCCAGGTTCTCCAGAGGCTGCTACAGAACAATCTGTTCGCCAAGGCCCAGAAATGCGAATTTCATGTTCCCGAGGTCTCCTTTCTGGGATTTATTGTACGGACTGGCCAACTCCAAATGGACCCTGCCAAGACCCTGGCCGTCCGGGATTGGCCTACTCCCAAGTCCGTTAAGGAGGTTCAGCGGTTCTTAGGATTCGCTAACTTCTACCGCAAGTTCATCAGGAACTTCAGTTCTGTGGCAGCACCCATGTCAGACCTCACCAAAGGGACAGGTGGATCTTATGGCTGGTCTCCTCAGGCAGAAAAGGCGTTCAAAGACCTCAAGGACCGCTTCTGCACGGCACCCATTCTGGTTCTCCCGGACACCTCCCAACCATTCATCGTGGAGGTGGACGCCTCGGACAGTGGTGTCGGCGCGGTGCTCTCTCAACGTTCGGAAGGAAAGCTGCACCCCTGCGCTTACTTCTCCCACCGCCTGAGTCCTGCTGAGTCCCGGTACGATGTGGGGGATCGAGAACTGCTAGCGGTCAAACTGGCCCTTGAGGAGTGGAGGCACTGGCTGGAGGGAGCACAACATCCATTCCTGGTTTGGACTGACCTCTCATACCGCCCCGGCTCCAAGAACACCAAACCTGACGCACTGTCCAGACTGTTCTCTGCCACTAACAGGGAGAATGAAGTCGGGCCTATTATCCCTGTGTCCCGGATTGTGGCCCCTGTCCGCTGGGGTATTGAGGAGGCTGTCCGACGAGCCCAACGCCAGGACCCCGGTCCTGGGACGGGGCCACCAGGCCTCTTGTACGTCCCACATCAAGCCCGGGCCAAGGTTCTCCAGTGGGGTCACTCTTCCCCTCTCACCGCCCACCCGGGAGCTCGGAGGACCCTGGACTTCCTGAAAAGACGCTTCTGGTGGCCTAACATGGAGCAGGAAGTAAGGTCATTTGTCCTGTCCTGTGAGGTTTGCACCAGAACCAAGAACCCACGACAGCGTCCCCAGGGTCTCCTGCATCCTCTGACCATTCCCCGGCGTCCCTGGTCCCACGTGGCAGTCGACTTTATCACGGGTCTCCCTGAGTCACAAGGTAACACGGTCATTTTGGTCTTAGTTGACAGATTCTCCAAGGCCTGCCGCTTCATACCACTGTGCAAACTCCCCTCTGCTCTTGAAACTGCGAAACTTTTGTTTAATCATGTCTTCCGAGTCTTTGGTCTTCCACAGGACATCGTCTCAGACCGAGGGCCCCAGTTCTCCTCCCGAGTGTGGCACGGGTTCTGCAAGGTCATCGGAGCCACTGCCAGCCTCTCCTCTGGGTTTCACCCACAGTCCAATGGTCAGACGGAGAGGCTCAACCAGGACCTGGAAACCACCCTGCGAGGCCTGGCTATGGATAACCCGACATCGTGGAGCACCTGGCTGCCATGGGCGGAGTACGCCCACAACACCCTGCAGTCATCGGCCACCAAGCTGTCGCCATTCCAGTGCCAATTCGGGTTCCAGCCACCTCTGTTCCCAGACCAGGAGGAGGACGCGGGGGTGCCCTCGGTCAACCAATATGTGAGACGGTGTCGCAAGACCTGGAGCAAGGTCAGGAAGACCCTCATACAGACCTCCAGAACCAACCAGACTCAGGCCAACCGCCATAGAAGACCTGCACACGCTTTCCGCCCTGGGCAGCGTGTTTGGCTGTCCACTAAGGACCTTCCACTGCGGGTGGAGAACCGCAAGCTTGCTCCTCGCTACATTGGCCCCTTCAAGGTGGTGCGCAGGGTGAACCCTGTCTCCTACCGGCTCCAGTTGCCCCGGACTCTGAGGATCAACCCCACTTTCCATGTTTCCCTGTTACGGCCCGTACTGACGTCTACGTATGCCCCTGCCCCTAGGAACCCCCCACCCCCCCGCATCTTCCAGGGGCAGACTGTGTTCACTGTGAATCGCCTGCTTGACTCCCGCCGGGTCCGCGGCGGGTTGCAATATCTGGTGGACTGGGAGGGCTATGGTCCTGAGGAGCGCTGCTGGGTTCCTGCTCGGGATGTCCTTGATAAAGAACTATGTCGGGACTTCCATTCGGCCCATCCGGATCGCCCTGGGAACGTCAGGAGACGCTCCTAGAGGGGGGGGTCCTGTTAGGACTAGGACTGTTTTGGCCTCTAGAGGCCGCTGTTATTTCCTTTTCATGTCGTGTTTATTTTGGCCTCTAGAGGCCGCCACTGTTCCTGTGTTTTGTGTTTGTGTTAATTGCCTAATTATCTTCACCTGTGTCCTTAATTAGTTTGTCTATTTATACCCCTGAGTTCAGTCCTCTTGTCACGGAGTCTTTGTGCTGTTATGTTTATCTCCAGTTTCCTTTGTACTGTGTTTTTTGATCTTCTTAGCTTTTGAATTTTTGCACTTTGCTTTTCTTTTGGATTATACTCTTTGGTTTTTTTTGTCTTTTGTTTTGCCCTGTATATAGTGTATATAGTTTAAATAAACCTTTTGATTCTTTTTCTACTTCCGCCTCACGCCTCTGCATTTGAGTCATCCCCCTGGTGGCCTAGTGGGGGTTTGCTGGATTATCACACCAACGAACCAGGTTCGAATCCCAGCAAAACCCTAACACTAACTGGCATTCGCAGCATGCCGTACACCACCTACGGACATCACCGCAAATCCCTGGCCAATAGAACTGGGCCATTATTCAGGCTAGTGTCTTATCCTGCCCCAAGTGTCCAGCCATGGGATTAAAGTGAGCCGCCGGGAATATAAATTCCCGGCGGCTCTTTGGGATTAAAAGCTGTGATATTTGTTCCTTAGTCTGAGTGTCCTGTGTCACTCGGTATAATCTATCCTTAATAACGGAAAAATAGGGGAAGGACAGGGTGGCGTTTGGCTGGAGAGTTTGACCATCGATTACTCTCACTTGGTCAAATGCATGCCGCAGAGTCTCATCTTGCGACTGCTCTAACGGGAAATCCGCGAGGGATTCCCCGAAAGAGGGAGGAAGAGCATGTTGCTCCTCACTCTGACGTGGTGATGATGTAGATGGCTCTGTGACAGCTGCTCCTGCCAATGCCACTCCGGGACCTCCCCCCGCTGAATTATGGCAGGCCCCACTCTTCACTAAATGCGTCATTAATTCCTGAAATCCCGGCCAATCAGTCCCCAAAATGATCGAGTGGGTAAGGCGAGGATTAACCACTGCCTTTACTCTTCATTTTTCCCCTCGAAATAGAATGTGGACCGACACTAAAGGGTAATTGTGAACATCCCCGTGCACACACAACACCTTCACCAATTGTGCTCTCCCCAATGCCTCGTCTTGAACCAGGCTTTGGTGGATTGAGGTCTGATTACAGCGGGAGTCCACCAAAGCCTGATATGTATCCCCTTGGATACTCACCGGTATGCAATACACTCCAGCCCGATCGAGGGCGGTCCCTGGTGCATCGGGGATCTGGACCACCGCACCCACCTCCATCGCCGAGCACTGATGCTGGAGGTGCCCCGGTTCCCCGCAGCACCAGCATACCGGCCCAGGCTCTCTCTCTGCACCGGTGTTCCAGAGATCACTCACCTGAGGGGGGGAAGACACAGACAAGGAAGTAGGAAACAGTAGGGCACCGCGGCTGCGGCAGGCCAGCTGGGGTGGAGCCGGCCCCCGCCTCTGCGGTGGAGGAATGGGGCGAGGACAAGGAACAGAGGGAGAGAGAGAAGAGAGGGGAGAAGGGGAGACACGCTGTCCTGCCGTCGGAACGGCCACCATATGGTCCTCCGCTAGCTCGATGGCCTGATCCAGCGACGCCGGGCGATAGCACTGGACCTACTCCGCTGTTCCTTCCGGAAGTCAGGCGACAAATTGTTCCAGCACCACCAGATCGATGATTCCCTTGGCGTCGCGGTTGTTGGCCCTCAGCCACCGCTGGCAGGTATCCCGGAGTTGCTGGCCAAACACGAACGGCCAGCCGACCTCCTCCAGGCGCAGCATGCGGAAGCGCTGCTGTTGTTGTTCCGGGGTGCGACCCATGCGTTGGAGGATGGCCCTGCGGAGTTCCGCATAGACCAACTGGCTATCGGTGGGGAGCTGTAGCGCGGCCAGCTGCGTCTCGCCCGTTAGCAGGGGGAAAAGGCGCGCCGCACACTGTTCCACCGGCCAACCCCACACCTCTGCTGCCTGCTCAAAAAGAGTGAGGAAGGCTTCAGGGTCGTCATGCGGACCCATCTTCATTAGGGTAAGGTGGGGAGGGTCCGTGGCGGTGGTGGACCCCGCCGACACGAGCAGGTGCCGGAACGCCTGGCGATCTTCCTGTTGCGCCAGCACCAGGGCCTCGAACCGTTGTTCCTGCTCCTTCCGGAGGGCGATCAGTGCCTGGTGCTGGCTCTGTTGGGCCATGGCGAGGGCATGGACCAGGTCCTTGAAGGGGGAGGACTCCATGTGGCCATTCCCTTCTGCACTCGTTCCCGGGTTTCGGCACCACTGTTGTATCTGCCCAGGTGGGTGGAGCACAGAAGCATGGCAGGCTAGAACTGAGTTCACAAAAACTCTTTTTATTCTTCGCTTTTCAGCTTTCCACACTCTCCCAGCCACACGCGCACACACATAAGTGTTCTGGTTGGGGAGAGAGCTCCCTTTCTCTGCTCTCTCTCTCTCTCCTTTTAAAGGGTGTGGTCACTGGGGAAGACACACAAACACAGGTTAATTCCCATCAGGTGCAATGATTCCACCACTTACCTCCCCTGACTCTGCCCTCCATTCACAGACATGCTTGGCCACGACCCCAGAGTGACACTATTGGTTCATAAGGTGCTGAGGTCCAGATACCCGAAAGTGCCCTACCAAGACTCTTCTCCACAGATACAAAAAGGACATTGTGGTGGACTGCTGTTTTTGTCAGCTGGCTCCAGAGGAACTTAATCACTTATTTTGGTCATGTCCTCACTCGTGTTTTTTGTGCGTTCATTTCCCAACATATCCTCACCGAATCCTCTGTCTCATGATCATCTCTTTCTTTTAATGATGTATTGTTTGGGTTTTTTTCTCATACTCTGCGTCCAAATCTAACCAATTCTACATTATCAATTTAATACTCGCTAAAGCACACATTCACAGGTCAAAATTTTCTAATGTGAAACCCTCTTGTATTGTGTTTGAAAGAGAAACCAAGCCATAAATTATAAACATTTTCTCTCTAAAAAAAAAACGCTCAAAACCTTGGGTTTATGTGTACGTTAACATATTTCTTTCCGAATGTATTTCAATGATTTCTGCCTGTATTGTCCTTTGCATTTTCCCATTACTTTGCTCTGTGTGTGTGAGTGATGTGGCCGCTCTGACGACTTCAGCCATCAAACTTTGTAGGGAACATTACAGTAGTGGTTTCTCGTTGCCTTCTACTGGATTATTATAGAGGTTTTCTCCTCTCAATCATTCTCACACACGCGCACACACACACACACACCTATGGACAATTTAGATTGTAGTTAATCTAACCATATGTCTTTGGACTGTGGGGGAAACCGGAGCACACCCATGCAGACACGGGGAGAACATGCAGATTCCACACAGAAAGGCCCCCGCCGGCCACTGGGCTCGAACCCAGGACCTTCTTGCTGTGAGGCAACAGTGCTAATCACATGAGTGTGTGAGAAAGATTATATATATATATATATATATATATATATATATATATATATATATATATATATATATATATATACAGGGGGCTGCAGAAGTAGGTATACAGTAATGAAAAACAAACCGTTCACACAAAATTTGATGGTGAAAAATGAAACCTAGCACCACTATTATAATACTGGTAAAACTGTATCCTTACTGTATAAATAATCCTTACTGTATACCTACTTTTGCAGCTCCCTGTGTATGTGTGTGTGTGTGTGTGTGTGTGTGTGTGTGTGAGAGAGAGAGAGAGAGAGAGAGAGAGAGAAAATCTCACACACACGTGGTTAGCACTGTTGCCTCACAACAGTGGTGAGTCGGGGCTGTGAACTGAGATGCTGATATTTGTCTTCAATTCTACATCTAAATATAATAAAACTGTATTTAAACAGCAATTTGGTCTCTCTCTCTCTCTCTCTCTCTCTCTCTTTTGTATAAACACAACTTTCAATCTGTTTTCTGGGTGTTTTCCACAGGTATTGTTGCTCATTCATGCATGTAAATATATTGTAGAGTTTGTAATGTTATTTGTTTTGATGGAGCCAGCAGTTAAAAGAAGATATTCACCTCCATGGCAACATTTTACAATTATATCAACTAGTAAGGTAAAATGTAATGTAGTTATTATTCTGGTGGGATTTTATATGTAACTTTCAATCCCGGGTGGCACGGTGGTGTAGTGGTTAGTGCTGTCGCCTCACAGCAAGAAGGTCCGGGTTCGAGCCCCGTGGCCGGTGAGGGCCTTTCTGTGCGGAGTTTGCATGTTCTCCCCGTGTCCGCGTGGGTTTCCTCCGGGTGCTCCGGTTTCCCCCACAGTCCAAAGACATGCAGGTTAGGTTAACTGGTGACTCTAAATTGACCGTAGGTGTGAATGTGAGTGTGAATGGTTGTCTGTGTCTATGTGTCAGCCCTGTGATGACCTGGCGACTTGTCCAGGGTGTACCCCGCCTTTCGCCCGTAGTCAGCTGGGATAGGCTCCAGTTTGCCTGCGAACCTGTAGAACAGGATAAAGCGGCTACAGATAACGAGACGAGACTTTCAATTCCATTCCATCCATTAAATATTTACAGTAGGTTTTTATTCCCAAGGTGAAGTGTTTGTTGTGTGCCAAGGAACTAACTAACTAATTAACTAACAACAACACTTCCTCTATGGTGTGGCATTACCATGCCATCCATGAGTCCAAAGAGGACTGTACAGGACCCAACCAAAGTAGGAAATCAGAAAGTGTCATTTCATTCTACTGGAACCATGCATAAGATATGTAAGATATTGGATGTAAGGATGTATATCTACATTTATATCTCATTGCTTTGAAATTGCTGTGTATCCCAACCTCTTCTGTGCCCTGTGAATGTGTGTTTTCAAAGGCGGTTGAAATTGGAAAGGGGAAAAAAAGAAAATCAATCAATCAATCAATCAATCAATCAATCAATCAATCATCTTGTCCCCAGTAGTGTGGAACAAATTGTATTGCTTAATAAAAAGATTTTTCAGTCCGGTCCCAAAAACACATCAGCCCCACAAGCACTCTTATCCAGTTTCACAAGCACATTGCTTCTTTCTACTGTAGCACAACTGTAGTCGTAGTAATACCATTATTTAGGATCTATTACATTGCTCAGTTCCTTATTACAAGACATAACATTGAAATATATGAAATATACTAATTCTATATATTAAAATATATTGTGTATATATAGGTTGAATTTCTAAGTTCTATTCACAATATCGACATTTAGAATATATTTCCAGGGCGGCATGCTGGTGTAGCGGTTAGCGCTGTCGCCTCACAGCAAGAAGGTCCGGGTTCGAGCCCCGTGGCCGGCGAGGGCCTTTCTGTGCGGAGTTTGCATGTTCTCCCCGTGTCCACGTGGGTTTCCTCCGGGTGCTCCGGTTTCCCCCACAGTCCAAAGACATGCAGGTTAGGTTAACTGGTGACTCTAAATTGACCGTAGGTGTGAATGTGAGTGTGAATGGTTGTCTGTGTCTATGTGTCAGCCCTGTGATGACCTGGCGACTTGTCCAGGGTGTACCCCGCCTTTCGCCCATAGTCAGCTGGGATAGGCTCCAGCTTGCCTGTGACCCTGTAGAACAGGATAAAGCGGCTACAGATAATTAGATGAGATGAGATGAGATGAGATGAGATGAGATCTTTATATAACACTGGTGTGGTGTGCACCAGCATAATGTGTTGTGTGCATGATTGGTTGATTGATCGTTTGACCAGCAGGTGTCTCTAGTGAGCAAGTAAAGCCTGGAGAAATGAACACTTTCTCAACACAACTGGCTGGAAAGCATTTATGTTTCATGAGCACTAGTACTAGTGGTATTGCATTGAGATTAGCAAACTGCCAATCAAGTTATCTAAATTTCACCAACAAGTCCTCTATTATTGGAAATTAATTTTTAAACATAATTTCTCCCCCTACGACACAACAATTTGGAATAACAGATACATGTTGTTAAAGAAGAAGTCATTTTACTTTAAAGAATGGATGGAAATAAGGATATGGTCTGTTCAACATCTAATGGATGACAGAGATAACATGTTAAACTATGCTGAGTTCAGGTGTAAATACAATCTAACTTGCACTAGTAGAGAATACTGTGCTGTTATTAAAGCGATGCCCCAAGCCCTTATTGGCACAAGCAAGGGGTCTTTATAAACTAACAGTATCTCAACTGTGTCCATGATTTATCCAAGACTCTCTCTTTTCAGCCAAGAAATGTAATAATAAGTTTTTAAGATCCTTACTTTCCAAAGCATGTTTTCCTTCCCCCCTAAAAAGGGGGTATACAATGGAGGGATTTGATTTTCTACTGTGGCCTGTAAGAGAATTAGATGTACAGTGGTGCTTGAAAGTTTGTGACTCCTGTAGAATTTTCTATATTTCTGCATAAATATGACCTAAAACATCATCAGATTTTCACACAAGTCCTAAAAGTAGATAAAGAGAACCCAGTTAAACAAATGAGACAAAAATATTATACTTGGTCATTTATTTATTGAGGAAAATGATCCAATATTACATATCTGTGAGTGGCAAAAGTATGTGAACCTCTAGGATTAGCAGTTAATTTGAAGGTGAAATTAGAGTCAGGTGTTTTCAATCAATGGGATGATTATCAGGTGTGAGTAGGCACCCTGTTTTATTTAAAGAACAGGGATCTATCAAAGTCTGATCTTCACAACACATGTTTGTGGAAGTGTATCATGGCACGAACAAAGGAGATTTCTGAGGACCTCAGAAAAAGCATTGTTGATGCTCATCAGGCTGGAAAAGGTTACAAAACCATCTCTAAAGAGTTTGGACTCCACCAATCCACAGTCAGACAGATTGTGTACAAATGGAGGAAATTCAAGACCATTGTTACCCTCCCCAGGAGTGGTCGACCAACAAAGATCACTCCAAGAGCAAGGCGTGTAATAGTCGGCGAGGTCACAAAAGACCCCAGGGTAACTTCTAAGCAACTGAAGGCCTCTCTCATATTGGCTAATGTTAATGTTCATGAGTCTACCATCAAGAGAACACTGAACAACAATGGAGTGCATGGCAGGGTTGCAAGGAGAAAGCCACTGCTCTCCAAAAAGAACATTGCTGCTTGTCTGCAGTTTACTAAAGATCACATGGACAAGCCAGAAGGCTATTGGAAAAATGTTTTGTGGATGGATGAGACCAAAATAGAACTTTTTGGTTTAAATGAGAAGTGTTATGTTTGGAGAAAGGAAAACACTGCATTCCAGCATAAGAACCTTATCCCATCTGTGAAACATGGTGGCGGTAGTATCATGCTTTGGGCTTGTTTTGCTGCATCTGGGCCAGGACGGCTTACCATCATTGATGGAACAATGAATTCTGAATTATACCAGCGAATTCTAAAGGAAAATGTCAGGACATCTGTCCATGAACTGAATCTCAAGAGAAGGTGGGTCATGCAGGAAGACAACGACTCTAAGCACACAAGTCATTCTACCAAAGAATGGTTAAAAAAGAATAAAGTTAATGTTTTGGAATGGCCAAGTCAAAGTCCTGACCTTAATCCAATCGAAATGTTGTGGAAGGACCTGAAGCGAGCAGTTCCTGTGAGGAAACTCACCAACATCCCAGAGTTGAAGCTGTTCTGTCTGGAGGAATGGGCTAAAATTACCGGAAACATTTAGTTGCAGTTATTGCTGCACAAGTGGGTCACACCAGATACTGAAAGCAAAGGTTCACATACTTTTGCCACTCACAGATATGTAATTATTGGAATCTTTTGCCTCAATAAATAAATGACCAAGTATAATATTTTTGTCTCATTTGTTTAACTGGGTTCTCTTTATCTACTTTTAGGACTTGTGTGAAAATCTGATAATGCTTTAGTTCATATTTATGCAGAAATATAGAAAATTCTAAAGGGTTCACAAACTTTCAAGCACCACTGTAGATCGATCAAATTCACTATATCGCCCAAAACCAAAGAAGTTAATAATCTGGACATCCCAGCCCTGACTTATAGTCATATAAAATTTGGTTTTATCCTGAAGGACGAAAAGTTGGAATTTTTGTTTAATAATTTAGTAATACTCGCCAAGTACTTATATATAAATATAAGTACTTGGTGAGTATTGTTAAATTATAAGCCACATATGTAAATTCCTAAAAGTTTTCCAACTTTTCACAATTTACTTAAAATAATTATCTCTTTTCTTAGGCTCACTGAAATTGACTGCATCCAAGAATGCCATATATCTTTATGAATGCTTGTCATGTCTATCATTTAATTTGACCCTAGACAGAAAGCCGGATTGGAACTGACTCTTATCTTTTAGTTATTTATTTTCTTTTCAATTTAACGGCTGGGGCAGCACGGTGGTGTAGTGGTTAGCGCTGTCGCCTCACAGCAAGAAGGTCCGGGTTTGAGCCCCGTGGCCGGCGAGGGCCTTTCTGTGCAGAGTTTGCATGTTCTCCCCGTGTCCGCGTGGGTTTCCTCCGGGTGCTCCGGTTTCCCCCACAGTCCAAAGACATGCAGGTTAGGCTAACTGGTGACTCTAAATTGACCGTAGGTGTGAATGTGAGTGTGAATGGTTGTCTATGTGTCAGCCCTGTGATGACCTGGCGACTTGTCCAGGGTGTACCCCGCCTTTCGCCCGTAGTCAGCTGGGATAGGCTCCAGCTTGCCTGCGACCCAGTAGAACAGGATAAAGCGGCTACAGATAATGAGATGAGATGAGTATTGTTGTTGTTTGTTTGTATTATACTGTACTATGCCTCTTGACTAATCTGCTCAGCCTCAAACTGTATTTCTTTGAAGGACTTGTATGCTTGTAAGATTTGTTTCTTTCAAATAAAATTAAAAGGGGAAAACGAGTAGGACTGTAAGAATTCAAAATGCAACGGTCTTTGATGCCCCGCCCCCATTTTCCTACGCAAACAGTCTGCGACCGCGAGCCGGCGTCAAATTTCCTTTTTGCAGGGTGGCAGGGAAGCTCATGAATATTCATGAGGAAAGTACTACCTGATTGGCTGATGAATGCTTTAACGCTGTATTTCACTGTGTTGTTTTAATTTGGGAAGCCCATCTCAGAGAACACATGTATGGTAATAAGGTTAGGGTCGATAAAAGGTGTCTAGTTTAAATAATGATTAATTTTTCTTCCCTCTAAACAACGCGGTAAAACAAAAGGCATTGACCGGCCAATCAGGTAGCACTTTCCTCATGAATATTTATGAGCTTTCCTATACACAAAGGGAATTTCGCGCGCAGGCGCTGTACACACTTTAGGGCTGTGTCCCAAATCGAACAATTACTTATATATATATATATATATATATATATATATATATATATATATATATATATATATATATATATATATATAAAAGAAACTAAAAATAACCGCTCTGTAGAGTGAAGATCAGTAATCTGGTACAAATTTATTGCATTTTGTGACGTCATTTCCTGATTTTGGTGCGAATGACTGAGCTTCCTGTAGACTGATAGATGCTGTGTAATCTTATCAGAAGGGAGAATTTAAATTTAAATATCATGCTGCTTCATTCATGTCTGCATTTGGTTTTCTGGGACACATTAAATTTAAGAATCCTAACTCTGTGATTATCAATTCTGAATTACACAGGGTACTTTTTTTTCTTTCATTTCCAGTAAGCACTTCCTGGTCAGGATCACACTGGACCCAGAACCTAGCCCAGGAACACTGCTTCATTCTCTCTCTCTCTCTCTGTCTCACACACACACAGGATCCAGGGCGTCTCTCATGAACATCTTCACTCAGCACTTTTTCCTAGTTACAGTGGACCCAGGCCCTTTCCCAGAGGTGGACAAAGCCTTTATTTGTCACATGCACACTTCAAGCACAGTGAGATTCATCCTCTGCATTTAACCCATCTGAAGCAGTGAACGCACATGCACACACTCAGAGCAGTGAGCAGCCACACTACAGCGCCTGGGGAGCAGTCAGGGGTCAGGTACCTTGCTCAAGGGCACTTCAGCCCAAGGCCGACCCACATTAACCTAACTGCATGTCTTTGGACTGTGGGGGAAACTGGAGCACCCGGAGGAAACCCACGCAGACACGGGGAGAACATGCAAACTCCGCACAGAAAGGCCCTCGCCAGCCGCTGGGTTCGAACCCAGAACCATCTTGCTGTGAAGTGACCATGCTAACCACTACACCACCGTGCCGCCCACAAAGTACCCAACTTCATTACTTAAATCAAAGTACAGAGCCCACTGGTCAAATGTTACTCCGATACAAGTGAAAGTTGTCCAGTGAAATTTTCACTTAAGTTAAAGTACTGAAGTACTTGCTTTTAGGAATACTTGAGTATTGAAAGTATATTTTCTGTCAACGCATCGTTGTATTATTGCCACAACGCTTACAAAACCTAACGCCGTTACCAAAGACAGAAATGTAAATTCACAAAATGAACGCATGCTGTGCCATCATGGTGGTTTAACGTTAAGCTAGCTAGTCAGTGAAACTCCATCTAACATGCTAGCAAATGCTTTTCAAACTTGAAATCATATTGGAGATTTCTACATTCTGTTTATTTGGCAAGATTATGCTAAAACATATTTCTGAAAGGACTTCAGATAAGTTAACGTTATTCATGTTTTAACATGCGGAATTTGCATGTTCTCCCCGTGTCCGCGTGGGTTTCCTCCGGGTGCTCCGGTTTCCCCCACAGTCCAAAGACATGCAGGTTAGGTTAACTGGTGACTCTAAATTGACCGTAGGTGTGAATGTGAGAGTGAATGGTTGTCTGTGTCTATGTGTCAGCCCTGTGATGACCTGGCGACTTGTCCAGGGTGTACCCCGCCTTTCACCCGTAGTCAGCTGGGATAGGCTCCAGCTTGCCTGCGACCCTGCACAAGATAAGCGGCTACAGATAATGGATGAGTGGATGGATGGATGAAATAGGCAAGTATAACACTTCCATTTGTTCGTCTATGTAGCTTGCTATGCTGTTGTACAATATTTTTTTTCCTGTCCAACTAGATTACATAACACTGGATATAATTTCACACAGTTTCATCATGATAATGTGTGTAGTCTGCATCAAAGCAATTAACTCAACAAACACACAAGTGATGATTAATTTCACTGAAGTGACATCATAAAGTGGTTGCATTGACTCGGTCCTGAGTTCTGTCAGGAGAATTTACAATGCTGTACACTTACGGTAATGTCTGTATTATGCTGATATTTTGTATGTTTTGTGATATATTGAGTCTCTTTGCGCGTCCTATGCCTAGAATTAGCCAAGGAGGTTGTATGGTTCATTTGACTCCTATTCTGAAAGTTTGATAAATTGTGCATGATGACATATTTCATTGTGTAACAAATGTATTTCGAGTCTCAGACTCATATAGGCCACTGTATGCCAATGCAAACTCAAGGGCATTTCTGAAATATTTCAGAGCTCTCTATGAGTCTCATTTATGTACAGTACATACAACCCCGATTCCAAAAAAGTTGGGACAAAGTACAAATTGTAAATAAAAATGGAATGCAATGATGTGGAAGTTTCAAAATTCCATATTTTATTCAGAATAGAACATAGATGACATATCAAATGTTTAAACTGAGAAAATGTATCATTTAAAGAGAAAAATTAGGTGATTTTAAATTTCATGACAACAACACATCTCAAAAAAGTTGGGACAAGGCCATGTTTACCGCTGTGAGACATCCCCTTTTCTCTTTACAACAGTCTGTAAACGTCTGGGGACTGAGGAGACAAGTTGCTCAAGTTTAGGGATAGGAATGTTAACCCATTTTTGTCTAATGTAGGATTCTAGTTGCTCAACTGTCTTAGGTCTTTTTTGTCGTATCTTCCGTTTTATGATGCGCCAAATGTTTTCTATGGGTGAAAGATCTGAACTGCAGGCTGGCCAGTTCAGTACCCGGACCCTTCTTCTACGCAGCCATGATGCTGTAATTGATGCAGTATGTGGTTTGGCATTGTCATGTTGGAAAATGCAAGGTCTTCCCTGAAAAAGACGTCGTCTGGATGGGAGCATATGTTGCTCTAGAACCTGGATATACCTTTCAGCATTGATGGTGTCTTTCCAGATGTGTAAGCTGCCCATGCCACACGCACTAATGCAACCCCATACCATCAGAGACGCAGGCTTCTGAACTGAGCGCTGATAACAACTTGGGTCGTCCTTCTCCTCTTTAGTCCGAATGACACGGCGTCCCTGATTTCCATAAAGAACTTCACATTTTGATTCGTCTGACCACAGAACAGTTTTCCACTTTGCCACAGTCCATTTTAAACGAGCCTTGGCCCAGAAAAGACGTCTGCGCTTCTGGATCATGTTTAAATACGGCTTCTTCTTTGAACTACAGAGTTTTAGCTGGCAACGGTGGATGGCACGGTGAATTGTGTTCACAGATAATGTTCTCTGGAATTATTCCTGAGCCCATTTTGTGATTTCCAATACAGAAGCATGCCTGTATGTGATGCAGTGCCGTCTAAGAGCCCGAAGATCACGGGCACCCAGTATGGTTTTCCGGCCTTGACCCTTACGCACAGAGATTCTTCCAGATTCTCTGAATCTTTTGATGATATTATGCACTGTAGATGATGATATGTTCAAACTCTTTGCAATTTTACACTGTCGAACTCCTTTCTGATATTGCTCCACTATTTGTCGGCGCAGAATTAGGGGGATTGGTGATCCTCTTCCCATCTTTACTTCTGAGAGCCGCTGCCACTCCAAGATGTTCTTTTTATACCCAGTCATGTTAATGACCTATTGCCAATTGACCTAATGAGTTGCAATTTGGTCCTCCAGCTGTTCCTTTTTTGTACCTTTAACTTTTCCAGCCTCTTATTGCCCCTGTCCCAACTTTTTTGAGATGTGTTGCTGTCATGAAATTTCAAATGAGCCAATATTTGGCATGAAATTTCAAAATGTCTCATTTTCGACATTTGATATGTTGTCTATGTTCTATTGTGAATACAATATCAGTTTTTGAGATTTGTAAATTATTGCATTCCGTTTTTATTTACAATTTGTACTTTGTCCCAACTTTTTTGGAATCGGTGTTGTATGTATTTTCTGTTTATGTAGTTTTAAAAAGTTATAATTATTTATTTGTGATGTGTGGTTCCAAATCTGTAAATCTGAATAAAAATAGTGAACAGTGGATGATTTTTTTTTTGTGTGTGGTGGTGGTTCGCCATACAAGCTAGAACCGGCACTGACAACTGCACTGTGCCGAGTTTCCCAAAAGCATCGTAGCACAGAGATCATTGTTAAATGGTAGAGCGAGCAGCACAATGACCACTCTCTTTCCTAATTAAGATGCTCTGAGTGTTAAGAGGCTTTTGGGAAATCCACCACTGGGCAGTTAGTGCTAACTGTATCGCTCCACATTCTTGCTGTAACAGCCCTTTTCTTCAAACCAAAGGTGCTCAATAAGGGTGAGGTTCTCGTGTTCCAAACCCCTAGAACACCAAGTGATGCTATAAAATGTTGGTCTGCTTAGATTATAACATAAGGATATGTTTTGATGGAGATGACAAAGCACAGTAAATCTGGATAAATTTACCTGGTAGATACCATGAATGCAAAAATCACTGTGTAATGTGTCGCTTGAAAGAAAATTATACCATAGTAGAAACTTTACCTTAAAGCATATACGCAGAGCCATGGCCTCACTTTCGTTTATAAATGCCTCGAGACCTCAAGAATGGCACAGGAATAGTTTTAAGCGTTAACAATAAATCTAATATAGTAATTTTTATGATTAAAGTGATTCATATAGGTAGCGGTCTGAGTGAATGACCTTGATGTCTGTAACGTCACAGCAGGAAGGCTATCGGTCTCATCGCCATTTCCGCTATACTAAAACACAGAGCTGACTGCAACTCCAATCCTCCATTTTGAGCTAATTTATCGCCATGCCACGTAGATGTGTTGCTGGCCGGTGCAGCAACACGACAGAAGGTGGATTTATGTTGCATTCATGGCCCAAGAATGTTCAAACTGCAGAGATTTGGACGCATTTTGTGAGAAGTTCGCGGGCACATTGGGCGGCTACGAAGTGGTCTCTCCTCTGCTCTGCACATTTTACTGAAGACTCGTATGAGTCCTCTGATCTGTTGAGGAGTGTTGGCTATAAGCCCGTATTGAAAGAGGGTGCAGTACAAACAATTAAACTACAAGGAAAGTATTTTTATTTTTTTAAAAGGAAAGTGAATTTAGTTGCACCAGTCCTCCCGTTGTGAGCCGAGGGTTGTTGGTAGAACCCGGGACGGGACATATTGCTCGGGCAGTGACCTCCCCGCAGTTGTTGCTAAAACCGGTGACATCCTGTTCTGTCCCAGGTTTTAGTAATTGCTTGAGCCGAGCAGTAATGGCGGAGTACTCAGTATGAGGAGAATGAGTGGAGCAGCCGTCTGATTTCTGCGCTGAATATCGCTGCCATCTCGCCCTTACGTGGAAGAAGTGAATGAACAGAGAACTGAACGAACAACTGAAAGTCAGATTGTTTCAAAACAAATCGGCCACAAGGTCAGCCTTTAAGAAGTGAGAACACAGACGAGTAAGCTCCGACTCTCATTTGGATAAAAAACAACAAAAACAACACATTGTTTACCTGCATTTAGATTAATACATGTAACCTGTATTGTGTGTTTAAGTTACCGGTATAAGATTATTTAATTTGCTTCAGAATGTGATTGTCTCAGTTCATCTGATTATTTAATTAGCCTTTTACATTTTATCAGTGAAAATGCATGCATGTACATGTATGTTGCATAAGTTATAACACCCTATCCTGTTTTAATGAGAGTCAACACACAATCAGTGAAGTCAAATCAGTCTTAGTTGAGCAAGTGGGTAACGGGATTTCTTACTTTCACCAGAAAATTTTATTTATATGACTTTGGTCTATAGCTGTCAAAGGCCTCGGCCTTAAAACTGGTTCCCGCTGTGACGTCACGCACTGTATATGTAATATTTATTCCCATTTATGCAGAATACAAGAGTTAAGGATGGCGATACTATCCACTCAGAAATGTATTTAAAAATAAAGTGTCTGCGTATCTGCTTTAACTTCTTTAAACTATACTTTTTTCATATACTATGACATTTTGATTGTTGCAAAAATACAGGACACATCTTATGACCAAAATGAAACCATAATTAACAACTTGCATTTTAATAAAAACACCCAAGATGTCAATCTCTTTGCTGTTCATATAAAATAAGTCGAGACACATTAAACCTTCCAAAAGATTTTTATATTGTGTCAAAAATATGCACAATAAATAACTGAAAGGGGAAAAAAAAAAAAACAGGCTAAAAACTGGTACAAATGCAAACCAAGATTCACTTGATCAAACCACAATGCTCCCTAAGCTGTCAACATTGCCACTTTTTACACACACTGTTCAATACAAAAATCAATCGGCTGCTTAAATCAACATGCACCCAGGGACTGGGTCAATAAAGGCCCTTAATGTGAAGAGACGGGGCCCGGTCTGCCCTCAGCACACACTTTGAGACAATTCATTATGCTCTTGTTGTTTACACAGCATGTGCTCGCTGTTACAGTCACATCTGTGAATCTAGAAGGAGGTATTATTTTGGCAGAAGATATTTTATGCTCTTGTCATGTGCCTCAGCGTCGCACACAAACAAACAGCAGCTTCATCAGTTCATCCAAATCATGGTTCATTTCAACTCTCTTTAAAATCAAGTCATGGTAGACTTTTCTTCTCAATCAGTCCGTCAGTAAATCTGTCTCTCCTTCAACACGTGATGCTCAAGAGTCGTTTCTTTAGCCGTCCTCTTTTCCTCCCGTTTTGCTCAGCTGTCATAGAAATTAGTCATTAAACACGTGGGATGGACAACAGAGGTGTGAAAGCATGGAGAAACGCTAACACTATTACATATTTGTTCCAAAAAAAATTAAAACATACTCACGTGCTGTTTGAGAGGAAGAAACCAGCAGTATACGAATATGAAAAATACATGAAAAATAACTCATATCAGCATGTTAGAGTTTTTAATACATGACTCAGTTCCTTGTAATATTAGCGCGGCGGCTACAATTATCGACACCTTTTCAGATTTACCAATAAAAAATAAAAAAAATTACAAAAGGTGAGTTTCAGTTACAACAGTTATTATTGACTAATTAATCAACCGGAAGACCCCCCTCGCCTTTTGATCTTGTCGTCTGATGACAGCTCGTTACCGGAGATGGATTTTTTTTTTTTAGCACGATCAGCAATTTGAGGAAAACCCGGACGTCATCATCGCAGGTAAGCATGGTGGAAGGATCATAGACATGTTTTTACTGATCAAATTCACCAATATTTCATGATCTCCTTGTCGAAACCAACTTGTTTCTTACTCTTTCATTTGACAATCGCCGTTTTGTATCTAAACGCGCATTTGAGAAGTCACGTGAGGTGTCGATAATAGTGATCACTTTCACCGGTGTCCACCGTTATCGACACCCTGTGGAATTAAGTGACATTTACAACTGTTATACAGCGCCTTGCAAAAGTATTCATACCCTTTGAACTTTTTCACATTTTTCCACCTTACAACCACGAACTTAAAAGTTTTTTATTGAGATTTTATGTGATAGACCAACACAGAGTAGCACATAACTGTGAAGTGAAACGAAAATGATAAATGGTCTTCAAAATTTTAAACAAATAAAAATCTGAAAAATGTGGTGTGCATTAGTATTCAGCCCCCCTGCGTCAATACTTTGCAGAGCCACCTTTTGCTGCAATTACAGCTGCAAGTCTTTTGTGGTATGTCTCTACCAGCTTTGCACATCTAGACACTGAAATTTTTGCCCATTCTTCTTTGCAAAATAACTCAAGCTCAGCCAGATTGGATGGAGAGCGTCTGTGAACAGCAATTTTCAAGTCTTGCCACAGATGCTCAATGGGATTTAGGTCTGGACTTTGACTGGGCCATTCTAACACATGAACATTCTTTGATCTAAACCAGCGTTTCTCAACCTTTTTTCAGTCACGGCACCCTTCAGAAGTATGCAAATTCTCAAGGCACCCCCATATAAAATATACTCAGTCACGCTGACCATACGCTGACCCCGGCAGTGACGTTGTGACATGGGAAAGGGGCCCGTGAGACAAATTTTGATGATGCATGAGGCGGAGATGATCTGCATTAGTGTAGCTATTACTTTTTGGAAGTTTAATTAATTTTATTTATTTCAATGTTAGAATATATAATTTTTTGACGGCACCCCTAACGAAGCCAGACGGCACCCCAAGGTGCCGTGGCACCCCTGTTGAGAAAGGCTGATCTAAACCATTCCACTGTAGCTCTGGCTGTATGTTTAGGGTCATTGTCTTGCTGGAAGGTGAATCTCCTTCCCAGTCTCAAGTCTTTTGCAGCCTCCAACAGGTTTTCTTCCAGGATTGCCCTGTATTTAGCTCCATCCATCTTCCCATCAACTCTGACCAGCTTCCCTGTCCCTGCTGAAGAAAAGCATCCCCATAGCATGATGCTGCCACCACCATGTTTCACAGTGGGGATGGTGTGTGCAGAGTGATGAGCAGTGTTAGTTTTCCGCCACACATAACGCTTTGCATTTTGTCCAAAAAGTTCGACTTTGGTCTCATCTGACCAAAGCACCTTCTTCCACATGTTTGCTGTGTCCCCCTACATGGCTTTTTATGCCTGTCTTTCAACAATGGGTTGCTTCTTGCCACTCTTCCAAAAAGGCCAGATTTGTGGAGTGTACGACTTATAGTTGTCCTGTGCACAGATTCTCCCACCTGAGCTGTGGATTTCTGCAGCTCCTCCAGAGTGATCATGGGGCTCTTGGCTGCTTCTCTGACCAGTGCTCTCCTTGCTCGCTCTGTCAGTTTAGGTGGACGGCCATGTCTTGGTAGGTTTGCAGTTGTGCCATACTTTTTCCATTTTTGAATGATGGATTGAACAGTGCTTCTTCAGATGTTCAGAGCTTGGGATATTTTTTTATAACCTAACCCTGCTTTAAACTTCTCCAGAACTTTATCCCTGACCTGTCTGGTGAGTTCTTTGGTCTTCATGATACTGTTTGTTCTTCAGTGTTCTCTAACAAACCACTGAGGCCTTCACAGAACAAGTGTATTTATGCTGAGAGTAAATTACACACAGTAGGACTCTATTAACTAATTAGATGACTTCTGAAGGCAATTGATTGCACTGGATTGTATTTAGAGGTATCAGAGTACAGGGGGCTGAATACTAATGCACACCACATTTTTCAGATATTTATTTGTTTAAAATTTTGAAGACCATTTATCATTTTCGTTTCACTTCACAATTACCCCTTTTCCACCAAATCAGTTCCAGGGCTGGTTTGGGGCCAGTGCTGGTGCTGGTTCAACTTGCGAGCCAGCTGAGAACCAGTTTGCTTTACCATAGCTTGGGGTGCTAAGGGGAGCCACGTCATTACGTCACTGTATACGTCAGTTACATCGCTGCGTTTGCATAAACCTTGGCGCCAACATCGAAGCAACAACAACACGGAGAAGAAGCAGCAGCAACAACAACAATAATGGATGACTTCGCGTTTGTACAGCTGCTGCTTCTGGCTTTACGGTGCTTCATTGGGATCAGAAAACGGCAGATCCAATATGTTTGTGTTGATCGACAGGTTTTGAGTGGACGGCGATTACATTCTAGGAGACAGGTAATAACCTAATAACGTTTTGACTCTTACTTACACTGAATGTGAGATGGTTATGTTAGCCTTTGTTATGAGCTAACGTTAGCCAGTGTTATGTCAGCTTTGGCGGTCTTGCTATTGTTGTTGGTCTTAACAACTCCGCCCCCCCGCTGACGTAAGCGGTTCTTTCCTCTGGCCCAGCAGAGAGTTGGTGCTAGCCTGGAACCGGTTTTTCTGGCCCCAGAGCCAGTTCTTTGTCAGTGGAAACAGAAAACCCGGTTCCAAACTAAGCACTGGCCCCGAACCAGCCCTGGAACTGCTTTGGTGGAAAAGGGGCAAATTATGTGCTACTCTGTGTTGGTCTATCACATAAAATCTCAGTAAAAAACTTTTAAGTTCGTGGTTGTAAGGTGGAAAAATGTGAAAAAGTTCAAGGGGTATGAATACTTTTTCGAGGCGCTGTATATTGATCTTTGTGTAACACTGAAGAAGTACTTTAAAAAAATAAATAAATAAAAGTGCTGCGATTTATAATAATTTTTTTCTGATTCATAACAGAATGGAATGTTTATAGAGTATTTGGAATCCTATTGCAATAAATAGAATTAAATTCCTACATGTAAAAAATTACACGCTGAAATATTCAGATTTTTCTATTCCATTCAGAAAATATTTTTTTGCAGTTTGTTGTAAATATCTACCACATATTACAATACCAGCAGACATTTTATATTTTGGTTTGAGGAATGACATGCGACCTTTGACCTGGGTTTGCATGCGGTTACAATGTCAATTACCTGCTGACATTTATTGCTAAACTACAAAACTAGAAATTAATATGCACAACAACGAATGATTAACAAAGTGTGATCTACAAAAACACTTAGAAAGTGGAACAGAAAGATTTTCTGACAGGTTAAACGTTATCATTTCATTATCATTTCACAAACATTAGAATGACTTCCTCATTTACGTACGCACCGAGATCGATATATTTATATAAAATATATTTTGTACTAAATATAAGTCTATGTAAAGCAAATTTTAAATAAAAACTGTTTTGTTAACTTGATACCACACATCCATTTTTTTAAAATAAATAATCATCTGGGTGTCGATAACTGGACAAAGGTGTCAGTAATTGTGGAACAGTGTCACATGATCTGATACACCAAGTAATCGAGAATCAACTCATTTTTCCCCAGTGGAAGTTTGAGTGAGTATTCATGCACAATTTACGTATTGAAAGTCTTCTCTACTTTTGCAACGGCCAAAAGATTGTTAAGGTGTCGAAAATTGTAGCTGCCGCTGTAGTTGATGGTGATCAAGTACCTTGATAACGTCCACCCAGTTCCAGCCTCGGGGCAGTTCACCTTTATCTGTTCAATAAAATATGAAATCAAATTATTACATACGGATTACACACGTTCCACAGGATGGTAATGCAAGACGTAAATAATGTGTAAAATGTCTTTGTGAATTGAGAAGTACAGTGGTGCTTAAAAGTTTGTGACTCCTTTAGAATTTTCTATATTTCTGCATAGATATATCCTAAAACATCGTCAGATTTTCACACAAGTCCGAAAAGTAGATAAAGAGAACCCAGTTAAACAAATGAGACAAAAATATTATACTTGGTCATTTATTTATTGAGGAAAATGATCCAATATTACATATCTGTGAGTGGCAAAAGTATGTGAACCTCTACGATTAGCAGTTAATTTGAAGGTGAAATTAGAGTCACGTGTTTTCAGTCAGTGGAGTGGCAATCAGGTGTGAGTGGGCGCCATGTTTCACATCAAGAGTGTGTATGAATACTCAATATACAGGACTGTGCAAGTCTTAGGCCCCCTATTTTTCATACAAGCTTTGTTATAGATTTTGTTTCATGACGTCTACATTATCGAGTCAGTACAAAAATATTTTCGAGTTCCAAACATTCATTTTTCAGCACAAAATTAAATGTTACAGGAAAAAAAAAAAAAGAAGTTTGTATCCAAGCAGCATGTTACACAAGAGCGCTCTGAGAGCACAATATCCCCCGCTGGCAACTCTGCCATAACTCTGGTAAAATGCGGCTGAATTGAATGAAATTGTAATATGTGTATTACCGACATATAACAAAGAATTCTGTCAAGTTTCATGAAATTCCTCTAAAAATTGTGAGAGGAGTTGATTTCAGAAGGTGAGTACACTTCCCAGGACGGATGGACAGACGGATATCACCACGACATAATCCCCCTTCGGGCCTTTCGGCCAGCGGGGGATAAAAATTGTGAGGGAAGTTGATTTCAGAAAGCAAGCACACCTTGATGAAATTGCCAAAGTACAAGTTTGTTAATAATCACGGCCATAACTCTAGTAAAATTTGCCCAAATTAAACAAAATTTCAATGTGCACGTAACTGTCATATAGCAAAGCCTTTTGCCAAGTTTGGTGAAATTCCTCTACAAGTTGTGAGAGGAGTTGATTTCAGAAGAACGTACACCCTCATGAAATTGTCAAAGTACAAGTTATTTAATCAAGGGTCAGAACTCTGGTAAAATGTTCACAAGCGAAATTAAATCACAATATGCGTATTATCGTCATATAACAAGGCCTTTTGACAAGCTTCGAGAAATTCATCCAAAAATTGTGAGAGGAGTTGATGTCAGAAGGAAAACACACTCATGAATTGTCATAATTTTGTTAATCAAGGGCTGTAACTCTGGTAAAATGTGACTCAATTGAACGAAATTGCAATATGCATATTACCGACATATAACAAAGAATCCTGTCACGTTTCGTGAAATTCCTCCAGAAATTGTGAGAGGAGTTGATTTCAGAAGGTGAGCATCCTTCCCGGGACGGACGGAAATTGCCACGACATAATCCCCCTTTGGGCCTTTCGGCCAGCGGGGGATAATAAGAGAGCACTTTTCAGATTGAAAAAGAAAACATAATGAAGGCTACTGGGTTTTGGTGCAAAATTAAGACGCAAGTGTGACAAAGGGTCCAGAAGAACTGTGGCTGGTTCTGCAAGATGCTCAGTAAAACCTACAGCTCATTTCCTTATAAAACTGCACTCACTGTACCCGAGATTTTTAAAAAAAAATTTTATTTTTTAAACCAAAGGGTCGTCGGACACCAAATATTGTTTTTGTTTCATTTATTATGGCTTACTTCTTAACGTTTATCGTATTTTTTTTCAAGTGTTGAAACATTTCATTATTTTTAAGCCATTTTTGTTCTTTACATGTGCCTAAGATTTTTGCACAGTACCAAGATGTCTGTCAACATCTGTTAAGCACCTACTACCTGACTGTTAAGGTAGTACTTTCTAGGAGTATGTGAGTAAGTACTAAGGACACAATTCGGACATACTGCACTGCCATTTTACCAGAGACACCATTTGAACATTGCAACAACCAGTTTTGCTTCAGACAGCCATCGTGGTTCTATTTTCCCCTGGGGTAATTCTTCTTCTTCGGTTATTCGGAGGCTAATCTGAATTATGGGATAGAGTAGTGTAGCGTTGTGTTATACGTTTGCATACTACAGACGTAGTACATCATTAGGGTTCCGTTCAACTACTATTTAATGCCTACTGAGTATTCAGACACCCTACATACTCTATTTTGTGGACTAACAGTATGGAACTATGCATATTCAGATCAGCCAAAGTGTTTATAACATGTTTATAACATGTTTGTGGAAGTGTATCATGGCACGAACAAAGGAGATTTCCGAGGACCTCAGAAAAAGCGTTGTTGATGCTCATCAGGCTGGAAAAGGTTACAAAACCATCTTTAAAGAGTTTGGACTCCATCAATCCACAGTCAGACAGATTGTGTACAAATGGAGGAAATTCAAGACCATTATTACCCTCCCCAGGAGTGGTTGACCAACAAAGATCACTCCAAGAGCAAGGCGTGTAATAGTCGGCAAGGTCACAAAGGACCCCAGGGTAACTTCTAAGCAACTGAAGGCCTCTCTCAAATGAGTCCACTATCAGGAGAACATTGAACAACAGTGGTGTGCATGACAGGGTTACAAGAAGAAAGCCAATGCTCTCCAAAAACAAGACTGGCGCCCGTCTACAGTTTGTTAAAGATTACATGGACAAGCCAGAAGGCTTTTGTAAAAATGTTTTGTGGACGGATGAGACCAAAATAGAACTTTTTGGTTTAAATGAGAATTGTTATGCTTGGAGAAAGGAAACCACTGCGTTCCAACATACGAACCTTATCCCATCTGTGAAACATGGGATAACCATGTAGTATGATCGTTTGGGCCTGTTTTGCTTCAGCTAGGCTTGCCATCTTTGATGGAACAATGAATTCTGAATTATACCAGAAAATTCGAAAGGAAAACGTTAGGGCATCTGTCTGTGAACTGAATCTCAAGAGAAAGTGGTTGATGCAGCACGACAACGACCCTAAGCACAGAACTGTTCTATCAAAGAATGGTTAAAGAAGAATAAAGTTAATGTTTTGGAATGGCCAAGACAAAGTCCTGACCTTAATCAAGTAGAAAATGTTGTGGACGGACCTGAAGTGAGCAGCTCCGAGGAAGAAACCCAACAACATCTGAGAGCTGAAGCTGCTCAGTGTGTGCTGAAGTTCCTCCAAGCTGATGTATAGTTAGCCAAACAAGGAGGGGTTACACCAGACACCAAAAGCAAAGGATCAAATACTTTTGCCACTCACAGTCTATAATACTGGATGATTTGTCTCAATACATAAATGACCAAGTACAAGCGCCATGGCCTAATGTTTATAGAAGCAGCTTTGGGACCAAAAGGTCTCCGGTTTGATTCCCTGGACCAGCAGGAATGGCTGAAGTTCCCTTGAGCAAGGCACCTAACCCCCACATGCTCCCCAGGCTGCTCTGGGTATGTTGTATGTCGCCCTGTATAAGAGCGTCTGCTAAATGCCTGTAATGTGATGTAATAATATTTTTGTCTGGTTCGTTTAATTGAGTTCTCTTTATCTGCTTTTACGACTTGTGTGGAAATCTGATGTTTCAGGTCCTATTTATGCAGAAATATAGATCATTGTAAACGGCTGACAAACTTTCAAGCACCACTGTACGAAGGCTTACCAGTTCTTCCGATCATTTTCCTTTTCTGTGCCTTCGTGAGTTGTTCTTTTTTCTCCTTTTTCTTACTGACGGAGACTGGACTGTTGACATCGCTGTTAGAAGCCAGGGTCTAAATGAAATGGTTCAGGACATTGATTTTGGTTCTGCACGTTAAGCCACATAAATTCTCAATGCTGTGGTTTGACAGCAGCTGTACTGTTGCACTGACCACAGCAGACATGACGGGCTGGTGATTCTCCATCAGCATCTCCTGGTTTTCTTTGGCCCACTCGAACAGAGTGTACATCATGGCACTGCCCAGGTTCGCCTCCACCTGCTCGTGCATCTTGCTGATTATTAACTGCTTGGTCTCTGGAGAGCTAAAGTTAAAAAAAGAGCAGGCGTACAACGAACAGGCTGAGACTGCGGCGTGAACAGCTTCCTTGCTGCCTGCACAGCCTCGGTTTAAAAAAGGTTCACATGATTTGCATTACGCCTTTGGGCTTCGTGAGAACTGAACAGAGTTACCAGGGGTCGAAATTCTTTTTTTTTTTTTTCCACCAGCCAGCCGGACTAGTTACCTTCCAAAGTAACTCGCCAAATAGAAAATCAACTCGCCAAAATTTGTTCATGTATGAATTTTACTTCTGTCAAAAATAACACAAAAGAGAGTAGTTACCATTGTTCATGACTAATGTGCATTTATTTCAAGACCTGAGTATTTTGATACTGTTGTTAAATACATAAATGAGAACACTGAGCACCATAATATAATATCAACAAATAATAATATATTGGAAAACTTGGCAACTTGGTGTATGAAATATGTCCATCATGCTTTCTGTATTTAACCATTTATGAGAGAGAAAGCATTAGGAGCTTCATACTGACTAGGAATCAACTTGAAAAAAATTAATTATTCCATAAAAATCGTATCGCAGCCAAGGCCTACCCTGCTCCCACGTTTGCTTATAAGTCCTTTGTCGTTTCTTCTCTTCAGACCGAGGTCGCTTTGTCCCCGTCTCTGGCGGTTTCTGTACACCTTTCAGAAAATTCCACATCGCAACGTAGCTTTGGCAGATGTAGATGCAAACAAGAACAAAAACGCGTGTTTAAATGGGCGATAATGTGGCCACATCTATTGAATTTGATAACGTGATGTGGCAGTGGGGGCGTGGCCAAGCGTCGGTCTGTGAATGGAGGGCGGAGTCAGGGAAGGTAAGTGGTGGAATCATTGCACCTGATGGGGATTAACCTGTGTTTGTGTGTCTTCCCCAGTGACCGCGCCCTTTAAAAGGAGAGGAGAGCAGAGAAAGGGAGCTCTCTCCCCCCAACTGGCTGGGAAGTGATAAAAGGCTGAAAAGCTAGCAATAAATAGTTCATTGAGAACTCAGTTCTGGCCTGCCGTGCTTCTGTGCTCCACCCACCTGGTCCAATACTACACGTGATTACCGCGATATTCAACGAGATGCGTTATACGCATGCACAGTAGTGAAAAAAACGACAGCCTGACTCGTACACTATATGATTCGGAATTCTTCGGTATTTTTCGTCCTGCCGATAAACACATCAATTAACACAGACACGACACATGCTTAATATGTGGCGGCTTTAGTTGACGGTGTGCCTGAATCTTCGCTTTATATATATTTTTTATTTTCAACTAGCCAGCTGGGCTGGCTAGTGACAGGAATTACCCACCAAATGACAAATTAAGTCGCCTCGGGCGACCGGACCACTGCGAATTTCGAGCCCTGGTTACAATTCCATTGTGTTTTTGTAAAGTGCCCATATAAAGGGTGTGAGTTTCACATTATGAAATATCAGTAGAGCAAAATATTAATGCGACATTTATTGCATATCATATTCGATGTGCTGACTTACATTCTGTTGTTGAAAAAGGCATCTAAGGATATATGAGGCTCAGTTTCAGGATACGTCTCTGGCCATGAGACGTCCAACAGGAATGATTTTGACTCATTAAGGTCTCCTATCTGCAGAAAATCATACGCAGAGCCATTATACAGCAGCAGCAATATACCCCAGCGCTGTTGAGTTCTTCATTCAGATTGCTCAGAAGGTTGTGATTAATTTTCTAAAACAGGACAGCTCAGACAGTAGTGCTCAACTGTTAGGCAAAGTTCAGTAATATTCAAAGGAAAAAAAAAAGGACAAGCAGATGAACAAACAAATATTCTTATGTCTGTTAGAACAGGAACAAACTTACTGTGTCGATGCTCCACATCATCACATGCAACTATAGATGAATACAAACTGCTCTTTTTGCCAGGTTGCTGTTGTATAAAAGGATAAAACCCTGCAGGAACGAGTTGTCATAAGAAAATAATCCACACTGTGTCAGGCTGCATCACACCACGCCATTCAGGGATGGCGCTAAGATTTTTCATTCTGGGTCCAGGGACCCACGTGACTGGCCAAATTGGGGTCCCTGGCACTTTTTGTGGGTCCCAAATATTTTATATATCAGTCAGAGAAATTATATGATGTATATAAAATTTATTTATTTTGCGATACAGTCGCAGTGTGCAGCCACAATCTTGCCGAGTCTTTCACTGATAATCCACGGAGTTAAACTGCATATTCTAGACCAATTTCATTTTTTTATATGAAAGCATGTCCCTTTACACACTCATCCAGAAGGGTAATTTTGCACAAGGCCATCTGTCTACAGCAGAAAAAAATAACATAACAAAACGCGTCTCGAAAAATCCCAAGGGAGCCAGATTCGTGACGTCACCTGCGGAAGCGCCAGCAGGCTGCGCGAGCTTTGCACGGTTTCAGTGCACAGCCTGTGTAGACCAAGCGCTCCCATTTCTCTCTCATTGTCCGGTCTTTTGGGAAACGATAAGTACTAATCCCATCAAGATTGGTGTTGCTACACCCTCCTCCGATACATCTGTTAACCATTTTAATAATTACGCGATAACGTTGAAGAAATTTGCAGAAAACCACCAGGTCGTTTCCTCATAAACAAACCAGCGCTGACGTAGGATTCAGAGGGAGGTGTCCCGCACGCGACGTCACGAAAATCAATGTTTCCCGGGAAATCCAAATGCCAAGTTTTTTCAGAGGCGGACCAATTCGCCTCAAATGGCTTGATTTCAACTGAATTTTTCTGGTATTGCGCAAGGTCAAAAAATTGCAGAGAATGCAGAATGTGACAGATATTTGACCAAAGTTTAATATAAAATAGGACAATTACATTGATCTTGCTCCTGAATTTACCTGTGATATGCACGTTAAAGGTTTTTCGGTCATTCTTTGTGAGAGGTTAACCTAGAATAGACTATAGAGGACTTTCACTGACATCACAGATTTTTGTTCATTATGCAGCATCCGCCATATTGCTGCATAAAACAAAGAAACAGTCTTAACAGTCAATAATGAAAATCGAGACAACTGCAGTCAGTACAGTCTCTCTGAAATAATTAAAAATTAATTTTATACCAGCAGATCAGAATACATTCAAAAGCTGAAACATGCAGGCATCACAGATCTATACAATTTACCAACAAAGATATTTTTTAATTTATTCTGCACACTGCGCTCGCTCTCTCTCTCTTTGTGTGCGTGCGCACAAGCTCACTACTTCAGATGGGTTAAATGCAGAGGAGGAATGTGACAAAAATAAAGGCTGCTTTTTCTTAATTTTTACCCACAAATGTTTTTATTCCACTTGAAAAGCATTCGGCAAACCAGTTACCGGATTTGGGACACTACAACATCCTGAACTATTTAGTATTTGGGACTTCTAAATACACCGGAGATGCTAAAGGCTTACAGAAATACAGAAGCCTACCAATATTTCGAGGCAGGTTTCGCACCGGAATGTTATGGGAAATTCCTGATAAAGAAAAATACCTTATTATGATAAACGTAAGCTCAAATGTGGACTTCTAATAGTAACAAACAAGCAAGAGCCTTGAGCTTGCATATTTTATAGTGTTTAGACTCGTCTACATTATCAGTACACAACACACATGCTGCTAGTTGAGCCAAGCATTAGGTCTAATAACACATATCGTGTCCAAAACCCACATTCAGATATACATTTGAATGCTGCACAGAGCTTTCACACTAACCTTATATAAAATGTTCTCCACACACACGGGAATGGTTTTATCATCCAGTCTTCCTGTTTAACTGCAGCTTTTTCTGGGTTCGTCGGGAAGCAGTGAAAATTTAAACCAGGCTTATCTCCACGTCTGTTATTACATCCAGAAACGCTCTGGCATTGTTCTTTTAGATGAAACTTCTACAAGTTTATCTGTAGATGCACTGAATTGGGCTTACAATCACTCGCGTACACTTGTGCCGGTCGCTGGCAAACACAAAGCTCACCAAGCAACATGGCCACGTAAACAGATCCGCAGTTATGATGATGTCACCTGAAAACGACCATGACGTTGTGACCTTTTCATTCTGTTCACTTTTGCTTTGTTTGTTAAACAACATAATCTAACAGATTAGGCAATCGGGGAAAATTTCTTCAAGTAGGAGCCCTGCGTCCCGGGACGCATTCAAATTCCGAACGCGCATTTTTTGTGCGTAAAAATGCACGATTTCTGCGTTAACCTGATCCCTGCCACTGCTGGTTATTTTCCTGTGACAGCATGGTCCCATATTTCTATGGACATATTCCAACACACTTACTGTACACAAAGAGTTTATAAGCCAAGCATATTCATTACAACAGAACTACATGCCAATAATCTCATTTCAAAAGGCACCAAAAGGAAAGAGAGCAAGCAACTGGTAAAACACAAGGAAAACACAAAGAAGGTGTGCTTCCCTCCTGTTCAACATGATAAAACTCTAATAAAAAAAAAAAAAACTCCTGTCTCCAACCTTGATGAAAAGAAGACTACAGTGAACAACTATCTGATCAATAATAGAGTCAATATGCTGTATCACATCTATGACGTGTTATTACTGTGTTATCATCCGGTCACACTATAACACTTTCCGTTACGGGTCATACAGTGTGTGTGCCTCGAATGCTTTAAGCTGTTCAATGCATACTGAATAATCAAATTTCTGGGAACCTTTTCTCAAAAAAGATGACGTGAAACAAATTTGTTTTAACAACATCAACCGAAAATAATGACTCTCTTGGTTGTCCACAAGAAAACCTTCCTTGGGAAGAATATCGGGTATATATTTACCCTGAACTGGAAGGAGACAGGACTCAGCTCTTTGAAGCAATCGTCCCCTTCATAAATTGAACGCAGAGCTTCCAACTCCATCTGTGAGAAAAGTAAACAAACATTAGGAAGAGCCAAATATTTCATACACAACGATCTCTCAACACATCGCACCGGGGATGAGATGAAGTTTCAGTTAGATGTTTGTGCACTTGTTTCTTCCAACCAAGCAGGAACACAATCCACCTGTTTAATTAGTTGAGCTTAGTCTTTCATTAACTATTAGGTGGCTCCTGCTTGTTTAGTCGGAAATAGACCATTAGGGTTAAAATTCCCTTAGGCCATCCTTAAAAAAAATCCGTTTCCTGTCCACCGGGTGAGCAAAAAAATTTTTAGTAGGGAGGGATTTTTATATATATATATATATATATATATATATGGCGGCACGGTGGTGTAGTGGTTAGCGCTGTCGTCTCACAGCAAGAAGGTCCTGGGTTCGAGCCCCGTGGCCGGCGAGGGCCTTTCTGTGCGGAGTTTGCATGTTCTCCCCGTGTCCGCGTGGGTTTCCTCCGGGTGCTCCGGTTTCCCCCACAGTCCAAAGACATGCAGGTTAGGTTAACTGGTGACTCTAAATTGAGCGTAGGTGTGAATGTGAGTGTGAATGGTTGTCTGTGTCTATGTGTCAGCCCTGTGATGACCTGGTGACTTGTCCAGGGTGTACCCCGCCTTTCACCCGTGGTCAGCTGGGATAGGCTCCAGCTTGCCTGTGACCCTGTAGAAGGATAAAGCGGCTACAGATAATGAGATGAGATTTTATATATATATATATATACACACACACACACAGTGCAATGCAATAATGAGTACACCCTCTTTGAAAAGTAACATTTCACACAATATGACAAGGAACACAAAGATATATTTCCAAAATGTTCCCAGACTAAGTTAAACACAGGTTCTGTTGAGCTTCTGAACTCAAAACAAAGGCTAATAATATAACTTAAATGATTTTTATTTCAGTTTTAGTGAAATTTGTGTGGTGCAGAAATGAGTACACCCCACTGAAGGGCTCTGAGTAAAGCAACTTTTTAGGCTACCAATGTGGACCTGAACAAACAATTAACCACAGGTGAGTCTAATTAGTCATTACACAGGTGTTAATTAGGCAGTTGGCTACAAAAGGCTGTTACCTAAAGCAAACCACCCTTTCCCATTTCCTGCTGTCAGCAATGGCACCTCATGGCCAGGAAATGTCTCTGGATCTGAGAAAGCGGATTATTGCTTTACACAAGAGAGGTGAGGGCTACAAGAAGATCAGTGAAGCCTTACTTATCAGTAAGAACACGGTTGCAAAAGTGATCCAAAAATTCAAGACAGATGGAACTGCAGCCAAAGTACAGAGACGTACAGGCCGGCCAAGAAAATTAACACCCAGGCAGGAGCGGCTTGTAATGAGAAAAGTTGAGGAAAATCGGCATGCAAGTGCACAACAGGTATCTAAGGAAGTAGAGACTGAAATTGGAGTGAATGTGTCACGTGACACAATATGCCGTACAGTGCAGCGGAATGGCATGCATGGGTGTCGTCCCCGAAGGAAGCCTCTCCTAAAGCCCAGTCACAAAAAAGCCCGTCTAGAGTTCGCCAGGGCACATGCTGAAAAGGATGAAGGCTACTGGGACTCTATACTCTGGAGTGATGAGACCAAAATCAATCTTTTTGGAACTGATGGCTTCAAAACAGTCTGGCGTCGCAAGGGTGAGGAGTACAAGGAAAAATGCATGGTGCCCACAGTGAAACATGGAGGGGGTAGTGTTCTTATGTGGGGTTGCATGAGTGCTGCGGGTGTTGGAGAACTGCATTTCATTGATGGCATTATGAATTCTCAAATGTACTGCTCTATACTGAAAGTTAAGATGCTTCCATCACTTCGGGCCGTTGGTCGTCGTGCCATTTTTCAACATGACAATGACCCAAAACACACATCTAAGGCCACTGCTGACTTTCTGAAGAGGAACAGGGTGAGAGTGATTCCATGGCCAAGTATGTCACCTGATCTGAACCCTATAGAGCATCTTTGGGGAATACTGAAGAAGCAGGTTGAGCATCACTCTCCATCCAACATCCAGGCTCTGAAAGATGTCATCCTTGAAGAATGGAAAAAGATTGATGTAGCCAAATGTTGTCAACTTGTGCACTCCATACCAAGGAGACTTGGGGCTGTCATTGCAAATAATGGAGGCCATACAAAGTACTAAATGTACTGGATGTAATTGAGTTTGTTGTGGGGTGTACTCACTTTTGCTCCACCCCACTTTCACGGAAACAGAAAAATATGTAATTTAAGGCATCTTTTCACCTTTCTGCTTGAGTTATAATGTAAATGTAAACAAATGTAACTTCTGCGCGCTTCGGCAGCGCATTGATATCTGAGCTCCGTATCAATGCACTGCCGAAGCGCGCAGAAGGTGTTAGTACGCCTGTCATTATAGTGCGAACTTTTCATAGCATAGAAAATCGCTACGTTTCAATTTGTGTTACTGAACTTGTTTCATATCACTGGTCATATAAACCTATGTAAACAGGAAAAACGCGGAAGAGTTTGGTCGCATCTAACTACAGCCCCAAAAAATACCGTTGTCCATACTGAGCCTAGCTACATTGCTAACAGGAGTGACAGCGCGTCTGACTGCGTCTGACTGACTGGGAGGTCGCGCAAAGCTCGGACAGGTATGGAGCAGCTCGTCTCAATTCAGATAAGAGCATATTTCATTATGGAAGTACGGTGGACTGTTCCTTTAAGCAAATGTTTGAAAACTCCGGATCTCATTCCTTCATGGTGGCTGCCATTTTTTGTACCGCACGGCGTATGCGCAGAGCTGATTCGATTCTATATTCTGCGCGGAATGCGTAAATGTCAAGTTCGATTTTAGATTTACGAACCCGAAAAAAATGTTGAAAAAACGGCGTTAAAAAAAAAAATTTCAACCGCACAAACAGCGCTCACCCGGCTGGTGGACCGGAAACAGAACATTTTTTAGTAATGGCCTTATACCAAGACGCACCATAACAGAAGAACTTCTCAGCGAGTTTTGTCACATCTGATCTCTCAAACGCACCTTTTCCCTCAGAGATCTTAGGGTGTTTTCACACTTGGTCCCTTTCAGCCATCTAACCGAACTCAGATCGATGACTCAGCATTTTTTGCGCATATGTGAACACTTCAACCGTACCCAGACCCCTTTAAAGCGAACCGAAATGAGACCACCTCAGGAGGTGGTCTCAGTACGGTTCGCTAAAAATCAACGGTACGGTTCGCCTAATCTGCGCATTGTGAACAAAAAGCGCACCGGGTTCACTTCGCCTTTTTCACTGTAGTTTAACCTTCTTCGTTTGCCGTAGTTGGTCACGTGACTGTAGCAGGGAAACTCAACTTCCTTTTGCAACTTACCACAGCCGCTTTACAAGTCTCTGAACTTACTGACTGACGAGTCGGCCACAATAATATAACTATATTTTTATATATATATATATATATATAAAATATAATACATTTATTTTCCTTAATCAGCACTATTTTGATCAAAGAATACAGCAGGGCAAGCATGGCAGCAGACCTTTTGATTCAAGAGAAAATTACCCAGAATTCCGTGCACTGGGGGTCTGAGGGCTCTAGAGGACCAGAAAGAGGACTGAGGCCCCATCAAAGCTTAACTGGACCAGAAAGAGAACCCAGTCCTCTTTGTAATAAATTCACAGTGTGAACACAAAAAGAACTGAGTTCTTTTTCTGTTGGTCCACTTTTTGGTCCACTTAAAGAGGACTGAGTCTGGTTCCTTTAAATGGGACCAGGTGTGAAAACACCCTTAAACAAGGTTTGTGTCCGATAGCATTATTCTTTTCTAAGTAGTAAGAACAAGCATGGTGTTTTGCCGTCTGTTTTGTAGACGCGTCATATTAGAGAATCAGTGCTGGTAAATTCTACCGCGAGTTGGTCTAGTAGTTAGCGTGTCCGCCTCCTGACTGGGAGATCACAAGCTCTGCTTGCGGTCGGGTCATAGCCCACCAGAGACTATCATAACAAGAGCGCTCTGAGAGCACAATATCCCCCGCTGGCAACTATATCTGTGCTATAAGTGCTTAATACACCTTCCTCACGAAACTGTCAAAGTACAAGTTTGGTAATCAAGCGCCATAACGCTGGTAAAATGCGACTGAATTGAATGACATTGTAATATGTTGGTAATACGCATATAACAAAGAATCCTGTCAAGTTTCGTAAAATTCTTCCAAAAATTATGAGAGGAGTTGATTTCAGAAGATGAGTACCCTTCCCGGGACGGACGGACGGACGGACATCGTCACGACGTAATCTCCCTTCAGGCCTTTCGGCCAGCGGGGGATAAAAATGGGACCTACTGCCATCTGGTGAGGCACGCTGCAATACAGATGCAAGTGAGGAATCAAACTCTTGTGGTTACCAAAGAACCAGCCCCCCATTGTAACCCTAGCTATATAATAGACGAGAGGCCGAGGGCTAGAGAAATGGAGATCAGCGCCGCACCCATACGCCTCAAAGAGCTGGATAGTACTGGGACAGGAGACTGCTGGGGAAGACCAGATCCTGGTGCAGGAGGGACTTGGACTTACTGGTAAAGTGCTCAGTGACGACCTGTTCACCTCAGATTGTGGATATATTTCTGTTTTGGTTCTGTTGCATTGGAATTCAACAATTAACTCAATATACCATGATTATTTTAATGGACAAGCTTGAAAGGCGGCACAGTGGTGTAGTGGTTAGCACGGTCGCCTCACAGCAAGAAGGTTCCGGGTTCGAACCCAGCAGCCGGCGAGGGCCTTTCTGTGTGGAGTTTGCATGTTCTCCCCGTGTCTGCCTGGGTGTGCTCCGGTTTCCCCCACAGTCCAAAGACATGCAGTTAGGTTAACGTGGGTCGGCCTTGGGCTGAGGTGCCCTTGAGCAAGGTACCTGACCCCGACTGCTCCCCGGGCGCTCTGGTGTGGCTGCCCACTGCTCTGAGTGTGTATGTTCACTGCTTCAGATGGGTTAAATGCAGAGGATGAATTTCACTGTGCTTGAAGTGTGCATGCGATGAATAAAGATTTCTAAAAACGCAACTTGGTCAGACAGGCCTAGTTTTGATCAGACTGATACCAGTACAATGACATGCAGTGAAATTCTTCAGAGACTGAAAAAGTACAATACAGAGTAGCACAAGGTTCTGTTTCAGGCTCCTGATATTCTCCTTTTATATCTAGCACCTTGGATGAGCAAATGGCTTTCACTTCTACATAATAATAATAATAATAATGTGCACACACACAAATATATACGTTATTTCCCAGCTGGGAGGTCCGTATGGTGAAATACCGTGACCGAGGTCTTGAAAGTACTGAGCGAGGCCCTCTGGGCCGAGGTCAGTATTCAAGGCCGAGGTCACGGTATTTCACCATACAGACCGACCTTAAGCTGGTAAATAATATATTTATTTTTTCTTTACCAAATTCTAACAGAAAACAAGAGCGCCCGAAAGGGAAAACCGAGCCGAGCCGCCATTTTGAATCCTCATTCACGGCTGTAATGCAAATGGCTTCCTCCTCGGTATACAAGTGCACTTCCATGGCAGGAAAAAAAACTACATTTTGCCGCCAATGTCGTCCCCTATTTATACAAATAGGAGTCATTCAGGATTCAACCATGTTTTTGCTCGGCGTTAGCAACAGTTACAGGTTTTTAGCTTTCTCCTGAAATGTTTTCTTTTATTTCTTCTTCCTCAGGGTAGTAAAACTCGCTTTCGCTGTGAACACTGTCGTTATCGCTATCCATGCTGTAAAATTAATGCTATTCTCCTGAGAAATGCTGGCAAAAATTCATAAGATTTTTGATAATCTTATAAATAAATCTTATTTTTTTTAAAAAAGATAAATGTTGACAAAAAAATGCTACTATGTTTGTTGTTGTGAACGAGCGAGTCGCCAGAGGTCCGTATCGTAGGACACGGACCTGCTCGCCAGCCAATCAGAGCGCAGGATTTGATGGAAACCGGACCGCGAACCCCCCCCCCAGTTATTCCACAAAATCGAGTCCTAAATGAGCTGATAGCTGATAAGCCATGCACAACGAGATTGAGTTAACTGTTTTATTCTATCCACATTCACTGGATTTTGAGAAACAGAGCATTTTTTTTTTTGCAAATCTGATAAACAAAAACTTTATACAATACGTCCGACAAAATCATTTCTGCCGAGAATGTAAACAAACCGGTGTCACGGTCTGAATTTACCACCAGTCTGAATTTACCAGGTAAATTTAAACTGTAGCAGCCACGATCTAACCTTACCACAGTATAAATTTACCAACTTGGTATAATTGGGCCTAGTCTGAATTTACCAGCCTAATACGAGATTTATGTTCATGGTCATACTTGAATTATTTACACTTTATCTTGATGAATATTGATTTGTTTAAGTAAGACTCCTCATGATTATAATAATTTAGTTATTCTCTCAAATTTACCAACTTGGTATAATTAGACTGCTGTCATTGGGCCTAGTCAGAATTTACCAGCTCAATATGATAGGAGATTTATGATCATACTTGATCCGCAAATAAATTATTTTCACTTTATCTTGATGAATATTGATTTGTTTGAGTGAGACTCATCATGATTATAATAATTTAGTTATTCTGTCAAATTTACCAACTTGGTATAATTAGACTCCTGTCATTGGACCTAGTCAGAATTTACCAGCCCAATATGATATGGGATTTACGTTCATACTTGATCCACAAATAAATTATTTTCACTTTATCTTGATGAATGAATGAATAACTGACCCGTGTTTTAGTTCCAGTTTATGCACTAAGTAGGCTGATCAGGACCAGTCATTGTTTCCTCATCCATATTCAACAGCTTGTCTACTGATAATCAAATCTCACAATTGTAGTCACAATTCGCGTTCTCATCTCATCTCATCATCTCTAGCCGCTTTATCCTGTTCTACAGGGTCGCAGGCGAGCTGGAGCCTATCCCAGCTGACTACGGGCGAAAGGCGGGGTACACCCTGGACAAGTCGCCAGGTCATCACAGGGCTGATACATAGACACAGACAACCATTCACACTCACATTCACACCTACGCTCAATTTAGAGTCACCAGTTAACCTAACCTGCATGTCTTTGGACTGTGGGGGAAACCGGAGCACCCGGAGGAAACCCACGCGGACACGGGGAGAACATGCAAACTCCACACAGAAAGGCCCTCGCCGGCCACGGGGCTCGAACCCGGACCTTCTTGCTGTGAGGCGACAGTGCTAACCACTACACCACCGTGCCGCCCCAATTCGCGTTCTATTAGTTCACAAATGTGTTGAAATGCTCGGTACAAAATTGCAGCAAGAAATGGTAAATTTAGACTTCCTGGAAGTTGACCGGGAAAAAAAAATGGTCTGCGCATGGTAAATTTATACCAGCGCACGATCAGACCGTGACACCGGCAAAATGACAGGAGCAATTTGTGAAAAATGCGATAATTCTTGAAAGGGAAAAAAATTCTTTCCATCAAATACTTTTTATTCCATATTTTGTTGCTTTTGTTTTCGAGTAGTTTTTATTTCGTTCTCGGTTGGTTCAGCAACGCGCGCCGCCATATTGTTTTTCTCTACTCACGGTATATGAGCTGATAGCCTAGTAGTAAAGTAGCCAATCAGAGCACGCGATTGCTCATATCCAGTGAATGTGGATAGAATAAATAAATATATAAATTCTGGGAAATTACTTTTTTTGTGCTGAATTTGTGCATAATAAAGAGGTTTTCTAATGATACTATGATTATGATACTACTAGATAATAATAATGCTGGACTGTTAATGGAGTGTACAGTGTAATGTTGACAAATACAGTCACGCACACCTTAAAGTGTGACATATTATTAAAGACAGCAGTATGGGAACAACCAGAAGCAGATCAGAACCCAGAGCTGGAGGTCGAATCCCATCTCCACCTCACACAAGTTCACCTGGAGTTCTGGGCATGTAGTTAGCGTTAGCCTGTTAGCCACAATGCTAACACACTCACTTACCTCCTGCTCCTCGTTGGCTGTCATGTTTTATTTCTCAGCTTGTCAGTCCACTCGCTTCAGCCTAAATATCAAATCTAATGCCCCGTTTAGATCATCTATAACTATGACAAGTTTTATCCGCCCAGATTGAACACCTCATGCTGTTTTATCAGTTTTCAGGCTCTACTGCGGCCGCAGCACCACAGAGTTAGAGCTCATCTACAGACTCATCACTGCCCCCTTGTGCCCCGGAGAATAATCACAACTTCAACTCCACTCACTACACAGGATGGAGATCAGAATGGAAAGCCTCATCTCATCTCATCTCATTATCTGTAGCCGCTTTATCCTGTTCTACAGGGTCACAGGCAAGCTGGAGCCTATCCCAGCTGACTACGGGCGAAAGGCGGGGTACACCCTGGACAAGTCGCCAGGTCATCACAGGGCTGACACATAGACACAGACAACCATTCACATTCACACCTACGCTCAATTTAGAGTCACCAGTTAACCTAACCTGCATGTCTTTGGACTGTGGGGGAAACCGGAGCACCCGGAGGAAACCCACGCGGAGAACATGCAAACTCCGCACAGAAAGGCCCTCGCCGGCCACGGGGCTCGAACCCGGACCTTCTTGCTGTGAGGCGACAGCGCTAACCACTACACCACCGTGCCGTCTAAATGAATATGCATATGAAAATAATAAAGCAATTAAATGCAACAATAATTACATAAATGTGTCAAATCATTCTGAACTCATTGTTAGGATTATAAAATATTGCATTTTATATGAATCCTCATTGGGCGGCACGGTGGTGTAGTGGTTAGCGCTGTCACCAGCAAGAAGGTCCTGGGTTCGAGGCCGGCGAGGGCCTTTCTGTGCGGAGTTTGCATGTTCTCCCCGTGTCCGCGTGGGTTTTCTCCGGGTGCTCCGGTTTCCCCCACAGTCCAAAGACATGCAGGTTAGACTAATTGATGGCTCTAAATTGAGTGTGAATGATTGTTTGTCTCCGTATCAACCTTGCGAGGGGGAAGTCATGGCCTAATGGTTAGAGAAACAGCTTTGGGACCAAAAGGTTGCTGGTTCGATTCCCCAGACTAGCAGGATTGACTTAAGTGCCCTTGAGCAAGGCACCTAACCCCCAACTGCTCTGGCAAGAGTGGTGGCGTACCTTGTGTCTGATTAGCCAAAGGAAAAACTGATGATGTGATCATCAGTTCGGGCATTGAACCCGACCAACTGAACTGAACCCTGCGATAACCTGGTGACTTGTCCAGGGTGTACCTCGCCTCTCACCGATAGTCAGCTGGGATAGGCTCCAGCTTGCCTGCGACCCTGTAGAACAGGATGATGGATGAATCTTCATTTTCACAATGACAGTTTTTTCTTCACTTTTTGAACATAATAACAGATAGATAGATAGATAGATAGATGAATGAATAAATTAGAAAATGTTTTCTTGTTACTGCAAGAACTATTGGGATTTTTTTTTGCACTTTCGGCTGTTCCCATCAGGGGTCGCCACAGTGGATAACGTCCCTCCATCTCTTCCTGTCCGCCGTATCTTTTTCTGTCGCACCAACTGTCCTCATGTTCTCCTTCACCACATCCATAAATCTCATCTTTGGTTCCCTCTTTGATCTCCAGCATTCTTTTCCCAGTATACCCTGGATCTATCCTCTGTACATGTCCAAACCATCTCGATCTCGCCTCTCTCACTTTGTCTCCAAGCTGTCCTACATGTCCTTTCCCTCTAATATTCTCATTTCTCATCCTGTCTGACTTTGTCACTCCCAATGAAAATCTCAGCATCTTCAGCTCTGCTACCTCCAGTTCAGCCTCCTGTCTTTTTGTCAGTGCCGCTGTCTCCAAACCGTACAACATCACTGCTCTTACTGCTGTCTTGTACACTTTCCCTTTCACTCTTCCTGGCAACCTTCTGTCACAAATCACTCCTGACATCCTCCTCTCCTCCATCCATTCCAACCTGCTTGCACTCTCTTCTTCACTTCTCTTCTGCACTCGCCATTACTTTGTACAGTTGACCCCAGATATTCGATTTTTTTCATCAGCAATGTGTAATAATAATAATAATAATAATAATAATAATAATCATAATAAATGTGCAAAATAATATTTATTGGACCAAGGGAGGGTTTTTTTTTCATTTATGAATTGTCTGCCCATAGAACACATTTTTATTAAAATTGTCATTAGATTACAGTTCACATTATTGACATGCATAATAATTTTGACAATGCTGGGTTGTGATTATCACTACTGTAACAAATGTTTAAAAAAGTTAGTAAATACAGTGTCTTGCAAAAGTATTCATCCCCCATGGTGTTTGTCCTGTTTTGTCGCATTACAAGCTGAAATTAAAAAGGATTTTTGGGGGGTTAGCACCATTTGATTTACACACCATGCCTACCACTTTAAAGGTGCAAATTGTGTTGGTTTATTTTTTATTTTTTATTGTGACACAAACAAGATGAAAAAAATGGAAAAAAACAGAAATCTGGAGTGTGCATCGGTATTCACCCCCAAAAGTCAGTACTTTGTAGAGCCACTTTTTGGGGCAATTACAGCTGCAAGTCTCTTGGGGTATGTCTCTATTAGCTTAGCACATCTAGCCACTGGGATTTTTGCCCATTCCTCAAGAGAAAACTGCTCCACACTCCTTCAAGTTAGATGGGTTGTGTTGGTGTACAGCAATCTTCAAGTGATGCCACAGATTTTCAATTGGATTGAGGTCTGGGCTTTGACTAGGCCATTCCAAGACATTTAAATGTTTCCCTTTAAACCACTCCAGTGTAGCTTTAGCAATATGTTCAGGGTCATTGTCCTCCAGTCTCAAACCTCTGGCTGACTCAAACAGGTTTTTCTCCAGAATTGCCCTGTATTTAGTGTCATCCATCTTTCCTTCAGTCCTGACCAGCTTTCTTGTCCCTGCAGATGAAAAATTTCCCCACAGCATGATGCTGCCACCACCATGCTTCACTGTAGGAATGGTGTTCTCAGGGTGTTGGGTTTGTGCCAGACATGGCATTTCCCATGGTGGCCAAAATTTTATTCTCATTTGACCAGAGAATCTTCTTCCATGTGTTTAGGGCAGGCACGCAGCTTGTCAAAGGCAACTGCTTGGCAACTGATCAAGCAGGCAACTGCTTGGGGCCCCCTGGCCCAGGGGCCCCCCGAGAGTTGGGGCCCGAGGGCTGTTTTATATACCGAAATGTCTCAAAAATATATATATTTGAAAAAAAATTTATGTTTAAAAAAACAATGACAGAGAGAATTGAAAAAGACAGCTTGCTCTCAACTGACCTCCCTATTAAAAATAAAGGTTAACTCAAATAAACAACAATTGGCGATTTGCAATGACATCATCTCAGTAGAAAACCTCCTGAATGGGGCCCCACGTCAATCCCACCTCATGTTAACCTGTGTGATGTTAATGGACTGCAATGGAAAAGAAACTGAGGGAAAATGAAGAGGAGTTATCCATCTGGTCGTGAGAAGAGGAAGACAAAAAGAGAATGAAGAAAAAAGAAAGAAAGACAGTGGTAAGTGGAGCAGATAATGATATAAGCATAACATTAACAGTAAATGACTGCTGTTATTGAACAAATGGTGTTACTTTGTGTGAGACCGACCTGTGCTAACATTAGCTTCAGAACGTGACCACTGCATAAAACTGACGCTAACACTAACTTACGCGAATGTTAGCTGAATGTTATTTATTTTGTTTTTTTATTGTTCTTTACCATTGTATTTTCACATTTGGAATTTAAACAACTTTGGTTTCATACATTTTTCGTTGGTGTCAGATTATTTATAACATATTGGTGATGAACACTGGTCAGAAGGGCCCCCTGGAAATTTTTGCTTGGGGCCACAACAGACTCTAGAATCGCCTCTGGTTTAGGGAGTCTGTCGCATGCTGTTGGACAAACTCCAAACATGTTTTCTTCAGCAATGACATTTTTCTAGCCACTCTTCCATAAAGCCCCGCTCTCTGGAGTGTACGGCTTAAAGTGGTCCTATGGACGGATACTCCCACCTCCGCTGTGGATCTTTGCAGCTCCTTCAGTGTTGTCTTTGGTGTCTTTGTTGCATCTCTGATTAATGCCCTCCTTGCCCAGTCTGTGAGTTTTGGTGGGCGGCCTTCTCTTGTCAGGTTGGTAGTGGTGTCATATTCTTTCCATTTTGCTATAATGGATGTAATGGTGCTCCCTGGGATATTCAAAGTTTGGGATAATTTTTTATGACCCAACCCTGATCTATACTTCTCCACAAATTTCTCTGACCTGTTTGGAGGCTCCTTGGTTTTCATGTTGCTTGCTTAGTAGTGTTGCAGAGTCAGGGTCCTTCCAGAACAGGGTGATTTATACAGACATCATGTGACAGATCATGTGACACTTTGATTGTGCACAGGTGGATCTTAATCAACCAACTGTGTGAGTGATGAAGTGAATTGGTTGGACCAGCTCTTATTTAGGGGTTTCATAAGAAGGGGGGGGGGGGGGGGGGGGGGGGGGGGGGGGGGGGGAATACTTATGCACACTCCAGAGTTCTGTTTTTTTCATCTTAACTTTTGTTTGTGTCACAATAAAACAACAACTTGCACCTTGAAAATGGTAGGCATGTTGTGTACATCAAATGGCGAAAACCCTCTAAAAATCCATTTTAATTCCAGCTTGTAATGCGACAAAACAGGACAAACACCAAGGGGGGATGAATACTTTTGCAAGACACTGTTAGTAAGTAAGTAACTAAGTAAGTGACCTCCTGGCTTTGCTTCACATACCTCACTTAAAGAACTTTGTGCATAACAGATGTTTTTCTGATTCATCATGATCGCTCATCAGTCTGTTTGTCATTCTATATCATTCATTTGGAGGTGGAAAATAGATTTGTGGCACCATGGCATCCCATCCAGGATATATTCCTGCCTCACACCCAGTGTTCCCAAGATAAGCTCCAGATCCACCATGACCCTGACCAGGATAAAGCAGTTACTGGAGATGGATGGATGAATGATTGAACCCTGAGACATGTACAATTTTCTTGCATACTCACTAGATGTCACTCAAGGCCAAGGAAAATCTTTCCACGTGCAGTTTTGACTTGCAATATGAAATGCAAGTGTTTTATTTATTGCTAAAATATTTCAAACAGTGTTTTATATTACAGTGTATTTTAGTGTGTTAGCTGGTTTGTTTTGGAATCACTTGGACTTCTTAAAACTGAAGGCATCTATTATAGTGGTGGTAGTACAGTAAAATAGTTAAGAGAGGTAAGACTTTATTGTCGTTGTAGTAGAACAATGAAACTCTTTGGCAGCACTCAGAGAAAGCAGCAGCAATAGAAGAATATAAATAAAATACAAGATACAGTTGTGGTCAAAAGTTTACATACAGTGGCATGAATGTCGTCTTGGATATGAACGTCATGGCAATATTGGGCTTTCAGTAATTTCTTTGAACTGTTCTTTTTCTGTGGCAAAATGATTGTACAGCATACAGCTTTAATTAAAAAAAACACTAGAATTTGGTGCATAAGTTTGAATTTTCTTTGGGTTTTCTGAAATCAAAACAGGGTCAAAATTATACATATCGGGTCAAAAATATACATACAGCACACCTAATATTTGGGTAAAATGTCTCTTCGCAAGATTCACCTTGATCAAACATTTTTGTTGACCATGAACAAACTTCTGGCAGAATTCTGGTTGGATATTTCACGACTCTTCATGATAGAATTGGTAGAGTTCGATTAATTTTTTTTTCTTGGCATGGACTCGACTTATAAGCACAGTCCATATATTTTCAATAGGGTTGAAGTCAGGACTTGTTTTAAGCTTAATGTTAGCCTGCTTTATCCTCCACAACCAGCTCTGATGCGTGTTTGGGTTCATTGTCCTGTTGTAACTCCCAAGTCATGTTCAAGTTTCTGATGGTTTATGCTGAAGAATTCTGAGGTAGTCCTCCTCCTTCATTATTCCATCCACTTTGTGCAATGAACCAGTTCCATTGGCAGCAAAACAGCCCCAGAGCATGATGATCCTACCACCACCACCAGCTGGTACAGTGTTCCTCTGTACGTGGTGGTCATTGTGGCCAAACAACTCAATTTTTGTCTCATCTGACCATACAGCCATCCTCCAGAAGGTTTTTTCTTTGTCCATGTGGTCAGCTTCAAACTTTAGTTAAGCTTGAAGGTGTCAATTTTGGAGCAGGGGTTTATTTCCTGGATAGCAGCCTCTTAGTCCATGGTGATCTGAACTGTAGACAGTGATCCATCAGCTTTCATGGCAGGGCTGTGCCATGGTGGTTCTCAGGTTGACCATCCAAACCAATTTCCTCTTAGCCGAGGGTGACATTTTGGGTTTTCTTGACGCAAAGTGGCTTGGCAAAGTGGCTACACCTCCCTGTAACTTACATACAATTGTTTAAACTGATCTTGGAATTTGCGATTGTTTAGAAATGGCTCCAAGAGACATTCTGGAGTTGTGTACATTGGCGATCCTCTTTCTCAGATCTGCACTGAGCTCCTTGGACTTTCCCATTGTATTGTGTGTTGGTGAATCCAATGAGTGCTGTAAACAAACCCTTTTTTATGAAGGCACAGACAAGCTACCAGCTGTAGTCAATCATGATCACTAACAGGAAGTTAAGAGACCTCAACCTTGGCAAGATAAGAGACATTTTGGAAATTTCAGCACCTCCGAATTAATAACCTTAATGAGTATATGCAAATTTCTGACCCTGTATGTATAATTTTGACCCTGTTTTGATTTCAGAAAACCCAAAGAAAATTAAAACTTGTGCACCAAGTTCTGGTGTTATTTTTTAATTAAAGATGCATGCTGTACATTCTGCCACAGAAAAAGAACAGTTCAAAGAAATTACTGAAAGCCCAAATATTTCCATGACATGAATACTCAAGGCCCTTGCCAGCCACTGGGTTCAAACCTGGAATCTTCTTGCTGTGAGGCAACCATGCTAACCACTACACCACCCTGCTGCCCAAGATGACATACATGTCACTGTACTGTATGTAAACTTCTGACCACAACTGTAAAGTAAGTGGGGGAATTGCAGTGTAGGCAGATATTGCAGAAATTGTAATAGTTGTATTTACATTCCTGATTGTAAAGTGATCAAGTAAGTAAAAAGAAAGTGCATTGTGAAAAGATATTGCACAGATAAATAATTGTCCTGAATGTAAAGTGACCAGTGTGTTAGCAGCAACTTGGGTGTGTGTGTGTGTGTGTGGGGGGGGGTGTAATGGAGGATACAGCTCTGGGGAAGAAGCTGTTCCTCAATCTATTTGTGCGTGTTCTGATGGTCCTGTACAGTATCTTTTACCCAATGGGAGGAGGACAGACAGTTTATGACCTGGGTGTGTTGAGTCCTTGATAATGTTGTTATCTTACATGAACGGCTATCTCTTACATGAATGGCTAGCATAAACTATGTCCAGATGTGGTCATATTTGCAGTACAGTACAAGTCTATCGAGGAATCATGACATTTCAGACAAGAGTCCATCATAAGGTGTAGAAGAAAAGTGCTGCTGAAGCAGAACGTAACGTCCAGGTAGATACAATCAACTGTACATCAGGGACTGTCGAGAAAATTGGCTCTTGTCTAGAGAGACAGCCTTGATTGTCCTATATAAACGTATATTACAGTGTAATTCTTCACCTATCCAATGTTAGGAAGCTGGGGTCAGAGCTTGTTAGGATGCTGGGGCCCAGAGCTCAGCGTTAGCAGTAATACAGCAATCCTGGAGCAACTGAGGATCCGGCAACACTGACAGCTTGACAGTACTTGAGATTTGAACTCATGATCTTCTCATCAACAGCCCAGAACATTAACCACTGAGTAAGCACTGAATGAGTTCTCATTTGCAGCGGTGAAACACTTCAACATCAAAGGGCCTAACCTTAATGATGTTTTTGTTAGCATGCTGCAGTGACAATAAAGTGAAGTAAACTTGAATCCAGTGGAATAAATGTTCAACTTTAAACATCTATTGATTTGGGATATTTTGGTTATCCTAAGAGTGTCTTTTATGTGGAATTAAAGATGCTCCTTCTGGAGCATCTGCAGTTTCCCTACCTCTACATGTACTACTAAAGTCTTTACTATGTCTGCTAAACATGACTATAGCCTAGTAATGACAGTTTCAGTAGGCATGTCTATTTATATGGTGTATGCCAGGCTTGTAGTACTCAAGTCCGACTCATGCCCTAATTTTAAGGATCTGTGACTCGACTTGGACTGAAGCACTGATGACTCACACTTGGACTCAGACTTGTGCATTAACTGCATTTGGACTTGTAAATTGGAGATGAGAACTCGGATTTTTTTCTTTATTTTTTGTAACATGCCATAATAATTTGGCATAAGATATTTATATCTACATTAATTTTTGTACTAATTTCATGCAAGAATGTCACACCTGCATGCCTTGGCGCGTGCATCAGATAGACTCTCAGGCGCGATCCGGACAGCATGCGCACCAAGCGGACTCTCGCGCATGCGCCGTAAGCAACTCACACCTGCACAGGATTAAGGCACGATCAGCATGCCTATATAAAAACTGTGAAAACACACTTTGCGAAGTATTGAGTTGCGTTGCTGAGATGTTACTGAGCCTTATTTCCTTGTTTGGTTTCCTGATCCCTGATTTCCTGTTTCTCGTCTTTGATTCTGCCAAATCTACGATAGCCTGTTTGTGCCTCGCTCGACCTGTTGCCTCTTGCACTGTTTTACGATTTTGCCTGCCATTCTGGATTGTTTACCTGTCTTCACTTGTATTAATAAATACACCTTCTGCACTTACATCCATCTCCCAACCATCTCTGGCAGAATACTTCGCACTCCCTGGCAAAGAGAATGCACATTCACCTGTTTATATGTCATGTTCAGGAACAAACTAATGTTAATGGCGCTAAAACAGCCACTGTCCAATGGTATGGTTGGAGTGTTGGACTCGACTCAGATCAATAGTGGACTCAACTTGAAATTTTTTTTAATGACTTGGACTTGACTCGGACTTGAACACTGGGGACTCAAGATTGGACTGGGACTCGAGGTTTAGTGACTCAACTACAACACTGGTGTATGCTCACATACAAATAGATTATTCCACTGAATTATTTAAATCAATTGCATGTTTGTGTGGAACAATTCTGTAATAAATTGTGAACTTTATAGACTATTTTTAGTTTATGCCTACACTTTGACTTTAAAAAGTCTGTGGAGGGATATCTCAGTGTAGGAGCCGCTTATAGTCCTGTTAATTTCACCCAGTGTGTAAAGCTGAGATCAGAGGTTTCCTACTGCATGAGCCTGACAGTCCTAATGGAACACAAACTGCAGGTCTGATTTGATAATCCAGTTTCCAGCATATTTACTGCAACTTATCCCAGACCTAAACCACCCCATCTGATAGACTAATGGATTTTATATACATCAAATCATCAATGGTCCAACCAAGATCAATGATGGCTGCTCTGTTTACATATGTTTATGATAAATGAGGCTTTAGCACAAGCTGCCCTTTCACTAATGATCTAAAATCAACTGGGCCAGTTCTCTTGATGATTAGTTGATTTGATTAGGGTGAATTGACTACTTTTACATTACCCATAATACTTTGTGCCTTGGGGGGTTAACCAAAATATAAACAAACTAAACCAACACGGTGTCACGCACTGACAGTAATCTTTCAAATTTAAATCTCCTTAAAACCTTCAAAGAAGTGTCAAAATTAACTAAACCTGTCATGCTCCACCCCGGACATCCACTCCGGAGATTACAGATCTCCCATGCCAGCGCCGATCCGGATCCGGGACGGGAATTCCATCCCACCTGAACTCACTTCCTGGTTTTCACCGCTGCTTATTTAAAGGCCATTCTCAGACTCTGACTTTGCCTGAACGTCTTGTTTGTTTTCTCTAACCGTGTCTGTGCTGTTCATGCTTTTCATGGTTTTTCCCTCTAGCTATTTTTCTAGTTCATGTTTTTTGCACCAAGGGTTTTTTCTTGTTCATGTTTTTTTTTGCTTTAGTGTTTTTGTCCTTACCTGTCTCGTGTTTTTGTCAGGTTTTTGTCTCTTGTTACCCGGACTATTTTAGCCATTTGTGTTTTTGTCCTGTTTTGCTACCTTTTTGCCACGCCCTTTTTTTCCCTGGATTAAATCACCTTATTCATTGGATTACTATCTGTGTGTTTTTCTGCTCTTGGATCCAAACTTCACCTCCACCACCCATAACAGTACGTTCTGGCCAATATGGATCTAGCGGAACTCGCCCATCTGAGAACGGCCTTTAAATAAGCAGCGGTGAAAACCAGGAAGTGAGTTCAGGTGGGATGGAATTCCCGTCCCAGATCTGGATTGGCGCTGGCATGGGAGATCCGTAATCTCCGGAGTGGATATCCGGGGCGGAGCATGACAAAACCAAAGCTTAAAGAAATCCACAAAGCCTTTTCTGTGGATTTCGAGAAATCAATTGATACACTTGCTTATGGCAGGGGGTGTTGTGGCTCAGTTGAATAAGGCGCCGTACCATTAATCCGGGGACCTGGGTTCGATTCTGACCCAATCCCTCTCTCTCCCACTCATTTCCTGTCCTATCTGATAAAAGGTGAAAAAAGACCAAAAAAAATCTTTAAAAAAAAAAAACTTGCTTATGGCAGTCTGTCATGGTCGACGATGACGTTTCATCCGACATCCATCCCCTTAATGCCTTTCATGGGACCGCATGTGAGAAAGGATACCAATGCGGGACCCACAAATCCGGAAGCAGATGGTGCAAGGGAAGGCGCCGGCTGGGACAGTTGGGTGGAGTCTTCGGCTGCGTGCTTCTCCTCCCGGTCTCTTGTGTGCTTCTCCTCAAAGCGCTGGACTCCATTCTTGACTGTGCTCCTCCAAGTGGAGGCAAGTGTCTCAAGGTCTCCAGGAAGGATGCTGCATGCGTTCAGGGATGACTTCAGGTGGTCCTTCCATCTCTTCTTTTGGCGCCCACGGGGGTGCTTGCCTTCAGCGAGTTTGCCGTAGAGGACAAGGCGAGAGGAGTACATGCCCAGTCCATTGAAAAACACAACGGAGGAGGATGGACTCGATGCTGGAAGATCCCGCAGTGCTGAGGATCTTTGTGTGTGGGACACGATCCTCCCAGGTGAGACCAAGGATGCGTTGAAGGCATCAGAGGTGGAAGGCTTCCAACATCTTGACTTGCCTCCTGTACAGGGTCCAGGCCTCACATCCATACAGGAGGGGAGAGCCACAGATGGCATGGTAGACTAAGACTTTCGTCTTGATTCGCAGGTGATGATTCGCGAAGACACATTTGCGAAGACACCCGAAAGCAGAGGACGCTTGGCGGATGTGGTTCATGATCTTCCTGTCCAGGGAGGCGTTGTTCAAGATGATGCTCCCCAAGTAGGTGAATGAGTCCGTATGCTCCAGGGCTTGAGTGCCAATGGTGATTGCCACCGGAGTTTGGTTGTGGTAGAAGGATGTCTGTAGGGTGAGAGTTTTGGGGATGTTGACCAGGAGTCCAAGTCTACGATAGGCTTCCTGTAAGGACACAATGATCCTTTGGAGGCCCGCTGTTGACAAGGAGACAACGGCGCCATCATCAGCATACTGGAGCTCCACGACAATAATGGATTGGGTCTTTGTAGTGGCAGAGAGGCGTCAAAGGTTGAAGACATTTCCTTCGAGCCTGTAGCGGATCCGTAGTCCATCAGTGCTTTCGATGGCATTCTGGAGAGGAGCAAGAACACATCCCTGTTTCACTCCCACAGAGACTTCAAAGACAGGAGAGGTTTCACCTCTGACAAGGATCTTCGCCCGCATGCCTTCATGAAACTGACGGAGGATGGTCAGGAACGTTGGTGAACTTCTGCAGCAAGCTCCAGAGAAGTGAGTGATTGATGGTGTCAAACACCTTTGTAAGGTCGATAAAGGCGAAGTTGATGTCTTTCTGATGCTTGCGAGCTTTCTCAAGAAGTTGATGAGTGACGAAGATCATATCAATGGTGCCTCTGTATGCACGAAAGCCAGCTTGGGATTCAGGGAGAACTCGCTCAGCGATGTGGACGATGAGTCTGTGGAGCATGACGTGAGCAAGGATCTTGCCAGCAACGTACAAGAGGGAGATACCATGGCTGTTGCCACACATGGAGTGGTCTCCCTTCTTTTTGTAGATGATCACAATCGTTGAGTGCTTCCAGGTATCAGGGCTCTTGCCCTGACGCCAACAATTGGAGAAGAAGCCGGTGAGTTTGACAAGGAGATCGGGACCCCCATACTTGTAGATTTCTCCAGGGATGCTGTCTTCTCCAGGTGCCTTGTTTTTCAGAGACTCCACGGCGTGATGTACTTCGTCAAGGGTGGGAACACTGTCAAGTTCCGGGACTTGAGGAAAGGTGGAGAGTTTGTCCAGAACTGTCAGGTCAAAGGGGTTGACCCTGTTCAGAAGCTCCTGGAAATGTTGGGCCCAGCGCTCAAGGATCTGCTGCTTTTCTTTGAGGAGTGCCGTGCTATCTGCGGAACGTACCAGAGCCATGGTGCATTGAGTTGGACCATAAATGCCCTTCATGGCATTGTAGAACTCATGGGTCTTGTCATCAGTGAAGCATTGAATTTCTTCAGCTTTCTTGACCCACCATGCATTTTGTATCTGGCAAAGTCTGCGCTGTGTCTCTGATCTTGCAGTCTCCCACTTCTGTAGGAGTTCGGTGGATGGGAGGTTACTGATGTGGGCTTGCAGAGCTGTGTTCTTCGAAGCAAATAGCGGAAGGATTTCCTCTGAAGCTTCGTCGAACCAATCTGGGTTCTTCCTCCGTGTGAGTCCCAGGACATCTCTGGAGGATTTCTGGAGGACTTCAAGGAGCGACGACCAGAGCTCTTCAACATTAGGCTCAAATGTTTGTATCTGCAGGTGGGAGATTTGTCCAGCTCGTTTCGGAGCTTCTCTCTGAGAACTTGTCTGATGGAGATATCGTTGAGGGCCTTCACGTTCAGATGAGGCTTCACTTGTTGCTTCTTTGCAGGTGGACGGAGGAGGACGTTGAGGAAGGTTCATACCAGACAATGGTCTGTCCAGCACTCGGCACCTCATTGGACATGGGTGATCTGGACCTCGAGGATGTCGTGACGGTGTATGATGATGTAATCCAGAAGATGCCAGTTTTGGAATGTGGGTGCGCATTCCAATAACCTGTTTGTCGGTTTTATTTGTCGGAATATGGGTGCACATTCCAGTAACCTGTTTGTCGGTTTTATTTGCACTACTTCACCACTACTACCTCTACCTCAGCGATGCAATTATTATGTGCAATAATATAGGTCTTAAATTATTTTTTACATACTTTTATTTATATATATATATATATATATATATATATATATATATATATATATATATATATATATATATGTGTGTGTGTGTGTGTGTGTGTGTGTGTGTGTGTGTATTACACAGAATCTACCTGTAATGTGCAATTTTTTTTTCCGAGCCTCTCAATAAGGCAATATTTCTATACTTTTCAAGGTAGATAATGCAAATAGCCCTCTGTATTTAATCTTTCATTTGTCTAATTTTTATTTCAGGTTTTATTTGTTATCTGCATGACATTTTTCTTGCTACTATAACACGTGAATTTCCCAGATGTGGGATCAATAAAGTGAATCTAATCTAATCCATGTGGTCTTCAGTTTCTCCAGGATTTGAAACATTGTGTTTATGATGCACAGCTGGTGGTCTGCGTAAAGGGAGAGTAAACGCAGGCAATTAGTATTCATGTTTCCAGATCCATGTCTTCCAACGATACCGTCCCAGATGATGTGGTTGCATCCGACTCGGGCATTGAAATCCCAGAGGAGAGCGATTTTGTCTGCTGCAGGAGTATGGTGAAGAACTTCATCCAACGAGGCATAGAAGTTGTCTTTGACCTCATCTTCAGAGTCCAGCGTGGGGGCGTATGCACTGATGAGGGTCATATAGGATCCCTTTGCCAGGGGTATGCGGAGAGTCATGAGTCTTGGGCTGATGCCAATTGGAGATTCGGGAAGGCAGGGGAGGAGATCATTTCTAATGGCGAGCCCAACGCCATGGATCCTGGGCTCCATTGCTGGAAGGCCTCTCCAGAAGAATGTATATCCAGCAGAGGTTTCCGTAAGGGGGCCTTCATCAGCGAACCTTGTCTCGCTGAGTGCACAGATGTCCACTCTGTAGCGCTGAAGTTCCGAAGCAACGAGGGCTGTGTGACATGGGGGTCGTTTTGTTGTTGTAGAGTCCAGGAGCGTTCTCACATTCGAAGCAGCAAGGATGAGGTTTTTTTGGTTGAAGATTTCGAAGTATTGCGACCGCAGGAAGGGATGGCTTGTCAGGTGCGGTTTCCTGGCCAAGCTGATGGGGACAAGCTTTGTTTAGGGCACCTTTTCTAGCCCCTTCCCTGGATTGGGGTGAGCAGTGCTGTCCCTAAAGAGGGCTGCACCAGACGCCATGGCAGGGCACGAACCTGGTATTTGTCCCAGGTGTACCAGGACATGGCCATCACACCAAGGCCGCCTCCGTGTGGGTTCCATGCTAAGAACTTCCGCCACCATCCTGTAGCTGTTCCCGTCACATGTTGCCCATCACCGAAGGACTTGTGGAGGACGTAGAAAGGGAAGGACTTGAAAGAGGAGGTAGATGAGAAAGCCCGTGCAAAGATTTGTTGATAATAGTGGTGGCGAGCTTGCGCAATTCCCACCTGCACCACTTGACTCCACAGCAGTGATCCGATGGCAGCCCATAGGGTGAGATGATCGGGCCGGTGAGGAGCTGCACCACTGATGCTGGTACTCTCGTGGAGCGGGGTGCCAGAGCTCCGTTGGCCGCGTCGTTTTGGGGTTCCAGCCAAGCCTTCACTGCTACCATGGCAGCGCCAGGGCACACGAAGTCCCCACCGTACTTCACCTTGGCTGGCAGTTCCTAACTTTGATACATTGCCCACCGGGGGACAATGTGGATGTGGAGTTGGACTTCTCCCCCCGGTAAAAAAGCACTTGTAAATACCATATCGAACACTTTGAACATCTCTACTTTGGGTGACAGTGAGTCAGCAGCCTTCTTTGTCTGTCAACACGGGTGTTCCAACAATTACTGACCTGCAGAAATTAAAAGATTGGCAGAAGAGTTTCAAAAGATCGACACTGATCATAGAAGAATCCACAGTGAAATTGTTTTTGCCGGGTGCTGGTTACGACGAGAAAGCCGTAAGAAAATACAAAACACTTCATGCACGGGAACACAAGCAAGGAATTCACTCAGTCGAGTACGTACTGTAAACACAGCAGAACTGTCAATTCTTTTTTAAATTTAAGTTGATTTTGATTTCCTTCACTCTGGTTTTCCTAGAGCTCATATGCTACCAGATTACAACAATCTTTGGGCTGTTGGAGGAAGCTGTTCAGACTGCAGGGTCAAATACTACCTACAAAAACACTAAAAGGGGAAGTACATGTAAGCTTACTTACACTGCATTGTTTGCGCTTTGTTTTGGGAGTTCAATAAAGTTGTCCTTTTCAGTTCTTTGACTTGTCCTTGTTTTTCGGTTTTTCTCACTTTTTATGACTAAACACAAAGACAGAGGGGTTGTAGGCTTTGTGACTTGGATCATCAGACTTTACTCCACCACTGAAGTGTGCAGAACACGGTCGCTTGTAGTCTGTCGGTGTCAAATTTTGACGGCGAATTCTATCTAACCACGCTTTTCGACGCTTAGCTTCTTTACATATTCTATAAAACTTTAAATCAGGAAAAGGCATTTTTCCCCATGTGAATTTGAAGAAATGACTGAGATTATCTGCCTGAGTAAACAAATATAGCACCTGGTTACCCCCCCCCCCCCCCCAAGGCTCAAAGCATTATGAGTATGTGAAAGTAGAGTATTGATCACAATTTTATACGTTTCAATGTGTTTGGCTTGATTATGAAGAAGAAGGCTTTATTTGTCACATGCACACTCAAGCACAGTGAAATTCGTCCTCTGCATTTAACCCATCTGAAGCAGTGAACACATAAGTGAGCAATGAGCAGCTATACTACAACACCCGAGGAGCAGTCAGGGGTTAGGTGCCTCGGTCAAGGGCACTTCACCCCAAGGCCACTCCAAAGCACCTGGAGGAAACCCACACAGACACAGGGAAAACATGCAAACTCCATGCAGAAAGGACCCCGTTGGCTGCTAGGCTTGAACCCAGAACCTTTTTGCTGTGAGACAACAGTGCTAACCACTACACCACCGTGCCACCCCGGTGGTGGTGTTGTTGTTGTTGTTGGTGGTGGTGGTGGTGTTGTTGAGACAAGATCAAACACAACTCTACATTTAATGCAGTGAAATGAGATTTCCACCATGGAAAAGACAGAATAGAGTTTGCTAATGGGCCCTTTAATTAAAATGATTGGCTCTTAAACAGCATGCTTCCTTATGCTGGTATTATTTTTCCTACACATCCTTACATAAAAAAAAATTAAAATGTAAGAATCACATATAGAAGATGTAATTTTGCAGTTATTCCCGTGTTCCTGTTGTTCAGCATGATTATTTACACCACAGATTTATTATTATTCAGTGTGTTTACTGTGTATTCCATTCTGCACACCATTCAGCTGAAACTGTGGTTTCACATGTTGCTCTCTGCTGTGTGCTATTTTCACGGAGTACAGAGATGCTGTCTTGTTCTATAGATCGTGATGTGATGCTGGAGGCACTGTATTTCATCACGCTGTGTGTGTATTTTACAATAAAAATCACTTGACTCATTACTTCTGGTATGCATAAACCCAGTAGGATACAATTCACATGCACACACACAGGTACCGGTACATTTATTCTGATCTCAAAATGTTGCAAGCAAACTATCTATGCATCCATGATCGAATGTTAACTTGGTCTAATGTAATTTGTTTAACACTGTTTTATTCACAAGAGAAAAGTCCATGAAAAATGAATGAATGAATGTTTATCCAGTCAGTACTTTATAATTCCTATGGTCCAGTTAGAATCCGTCAGTGCCCCCCCACACGCCGGCCCTGGCCGAGCAGGGCGGGGCGGACGGCGACTGTTCCCGGTCGTCCGGCGGCGGATGGACAGTTAGAATCCATGATATTACCATGAGGGCGGCACGGTGGTGCAGTGGTTAACACTGTCGCCTCACAGCAAGAAGGTTCGGGGTTTGAACCTCATGACCGAATGGGGCCTTTCTGTGTGGAGTTTCCATGTTCTCCCCGTGCATGCATGGGTTTCCAGTTTTCTCCCACAGTCCAAAGACATGCAGATTAGGTCAACTGGCTACTCTACATTGCCCATAGGTGTGAATATGAGTGGGAATGGTCGTTTGTCTCTGTGTTAACCCTGTGATAGATTGCAACGTCCCCAGGGTGTACCTTGCCTCTCGCAGCAAAGTCAGCTGGGATTGGCTCCAGCTTCCCCCAAGACCCTGGTGGATAGGCGGATTAGAAAATGGATATTATCATGAATTTATTGTGGTATGTTATGGTAACTTTCATTCTCACATCTTAAATCATCCTTTTGTTATACTTTTCCTATGATGAATTAGGACAGTGGTTATGGCAATGAAGTCCATGAAGCATAGCAAAGTGGTGTTAAAGTGGTGGAAATAATAACCTACCTTTATCAAATACATCATATTTATGGTTTTAGTCTGTTTTAAAAGAAGCCTTCAGTCATTACATACTAGTATGTCTCAAAAAATTAGAATATCATGAAAAAGTTATTTTTGTAATTTAATTCAAAAAGGTAAACTTTCATATATTCTATATTCATTACATGTAAAGTGAAACATTTCAAGCCTTTTTTGTTTTAATTTTGATGATTATGGCTTATAGCTCATGAAAATCAGAAATCCAATTTATCAAATTATTAGAATCTTTCCTAAGATCAGTCAAAAAAGGATTTACAATAAAGAAAATGTCCAACTTCTGAAAAGTATGTTTATTTATACACTCAATACTTGGTTGGGGCTCCTTTACTACGAATTACTGCATTAATGCAGTGTGGCATGGAGGCGATCAGCCTGTGGCACTGCTGAGGTGTTATTGAAGCCTAGGTTGTTTTGATAGTGGCCTTCAGCTTGTCTGTATTTTTGGGTCGGGTGTTTCTCATCTTCCTCTTGACAATACTCCATAGATTCTCTCTGGGGTTCAGGTCAGGCGAGTTGGCTGGCCAATCAAGCACAGTAATCTCATGGTCAGCAAACCATTTAGTAGTAGTTGTGGCACTGTGGGCAGATGCTAAGTCCTGCTGGAAAAGGAAATCAGTATCTCCATAAAGCTTGTCAGCAGATGGAAGCATGAAGTGTTCTAAAATCTCTTGGTTGGCAGCTGTGTTGACTTTGGACTTGATAAAACACAGTAGACCAATACCAGCAGATGACATGGCACCCCAAATCATCACAGACTGTGGAAACTTCACACTGAACTTCAAACATATTGGATTCTGTGCCTCTCCACTCTTCCTCCAGACTCTCAGACCTTGATTTCCAAATGAAATGCAAAATTTACTTTCATCTGAAAAGAGGACTTTGGACCACTGAGCAACAGTCCATTTTTTTTCTCTACTTAGCCCAGGTAAGACATTTCTGACATTGTCTCTGGTTCAGGAGTGGCTTGATATTAGGAATGCAACAGTTGTAGCTCCTTTCCTGAAGACGTCTGTGCATGGTGGCTCTTGATGCACTGACACCAGCCTCAGTCCACTCCTTGTGAAGCTCTCCCAACTTCTTGAATTGACTTTTCTTAACAATCCTCTCAAGGCTGCGGTCATCCCTGTTACTTGTGCACCTTTTCCAGCCAGCCTTTTCAGCAATGACCTTCTGTGGCTTACACTCAATGTGGAGAGTGTCAATGATCATCTTCTGGACAACTGTCAAGTCAGTAGTCTTCCCTATGACTGTGGTTGCATGGACTGAACTAGACCGAGAGATACATGCTATTTATACACTTTGAATAGTAATTTACTCAAACTCAAAATGACATTGTGGTGGGGGGGCGTGGTCAAGCGTCGGTCTGTGACCAGAGGGCGGAGTCAGGGAAGGTAAGTGGCAGAATCACTACACCTGAGGTGAATTAACCTGTTTGTGTGTCTTCCCAGGAGCTGCGCCCTATTTAAGGAAGAGAGCGAGAGCAGAGGGGGCTCTCTCCCGACCAGAACATGTGTGTGTGGCGTGTGTGTATGTCTATGTCTAAGTAAATGTGTAGAAGCTGAAAAGCTAATAATAAAAGAGTTAGTGAGAACTCAGTACTGGCCTGCCGTGCTTCTGTACTCCACCCACCTAAACACTTGCTACAGTGGTGCCGAAACCTGGGATGGAGCGCAGGAGAAAACAGCCCCATGGAGTCCTCCCCCTTCAAGGACCTGGTCCATGCCCTCGCCACGGCCCAACAGAGCCAGCACCAGGCGCTGGTCGCACTCCAGGAAGAACAGGAGCGAAGGTTCGAGGCCCTGGTGCTGGCGCAGCAGGAAGATCGCCGGGTGTTCCGGCACCTACTCGCGTCGGCGGGGTCCACCACCTCCACTCCCTTCCCACCTCACCCTGACGAAGATGGGCCCGCACGACGACCCCGAGGCCTTCCTCGTTCTCTTTGAGCAGGCAGCAGAGGCGTGGGGTTGGCCGGTGGAACAGCGAGCGGTGCGCCTCCTCCCCCTCCTCACGGGCGAGGCGCAGCTGGCCGTGCTACAGCTCCCCGTCGACAGCCGGCTGGTCTACGCGGACCTCCGCAGGGCCGTCCTCCAGCGCGTGGGTCGCACTCCGGAGCAGCAGCGGCAGCGCTTCCGCGCGCTGCGCCTGGAGGAGGTCGGCCGGCCGGCCGTTAGTGTTTGGCCAGCAACTCTGGGATGCCTGCCGCTGGTGGCTGAGGGCCGACAACCGCGACGCCGAGGAGATCATCGATCTGGTGGCGCTGGAGCAGTTCGTCGCTCGACTTCCAGAGGGAACCGCGGAGTGGGTCCAGTGCCATCGCCCGGTGTCGCTGGATCAGGCCATTGAGTTGGAGGAGGACCATATGGTGGCCATTCCAACAGCAGGACAGCGTGTCTCCCCTTCTTCCCTCCCCTCTCTTTCTCTCTCTCCTTCTGTTCCTCTCCCTCACCCCATTTCCCCACCGCGGAGGTGGGGGCCGGCTCCACCCCAGCCGGCTCCCCGCACCCGCGGTGTCCTATCTTCTCCTACTTCCGTGTCTGTGTCTTCCCCCCCTCAGGTGAGTGATATCCAGAACACCAGTGCAGAGAGAGAGCCCGGGCCGGTGTCCTGGCGCTGCGGGGAGCCGGGGCACCTCCAGCATCAGTGCTCAGCGATGGAGGCGGGCGCGGTGGTCCGGATCCCCGACGCGCCAGTAGCCGCCCTCGATCGGGCCGGAGCGTATCGCATACCGGTGAGTATCCAAGGGGATACATGTCAGGCTTTGGTGGATTCCAGCTGTAATCAGACCTCAATCCACCAAAGCCTGGTGCAAGACGAGGCATTGGGGGGAGCACAATTGGTGAAGGTGTTATGTGTGCACGGGGATGTTCACAGCTACCCTTTAGTGTCAGTTCACATTCTGTTTCGAGGGGAGAAATGTATAGTAAAGGCGGCGGTTAATCCTCACCTCACCCACTCTATAATTTTGGGGACTGATTGGCCAGGATTTCGGGATTTAATGACTCATTTAGTAAAGAGTGGGTCCTGCAGCAGTTTAATAAGGAAAGGTCCCGGTGTGGCATTGGCGGGAGCAGCTGTCACAGAGCCGTCTACATCAGCTCCGTGTCAGAGTGAGGAGCCGCCGGCCCCTCTTCTCTCTCTCGGGGAATCCCTCACAGATTTCCCGTTAGAGCAGTCGCGAGACGAGACTCTGCGGCATGCGTTTGACCAAGTGAGAGTAATCGATGGTCAAATGCTCCAGCCAAGCGCTGCCCCATCCTTCCCCTACTTCACAATTATGAAGGATAGGTTATACTGAGTGACGCAGGACACTCAGACTAAAGAGCGAGTCACGCAGCTTTTGATTCCGAAGAACCACCGGGAATTGGTATTCTAGGCGACTCACTTTAATCCCATGGCTGGACACTTGGGGCAGGATAAAACACTAGCCCGAATAATGGCCTGATTCTACTGGCCAGGGATTTGCGGCGATGTCCATAGGTGGTGTACGGCGTGCCGCGAATGCCAGTTAGTAAATTCAGCGGCCGTTCCAAAAGCGCCTTTGCGCCCTCTACCATTAATCGAGACCCCGTACGAAAGAATTGGGATGGATCTCATCAGGCCATTAGATCGGTCAGCACGAGGGTACTGCTTTATATTAGTTGTAGTGGACTATGCAACGCGATACCCGGAAGCAGTGCCTCTTCGCAATATCTCAGCATGCAGTATTATGGAGGCGCTCTTCCGCGTCATCTCCCGAGTTGGAATCCCGAAAGAGATTCTGACTGATCAAGGCACCGCGTTTATGTCACGAACACTAAAGGAACTGTATAAGTTGTTGGGTATTAAGCCGATCTGCACCAGCGTTTATCACCCACAAATGGACGGTTTAGTTGAACGGTTCAATCGCACCCTCAATAATTAAAAAATTCATAAGTGAGGATGCACGTAATTGGGATAAGTGGCTCGAACCCTTGTTGTTTTCAGTGCGAGAGGTCCCACAAGCCTCCACGGGGTTCTCCCCATTTGAATTGTTATACGGGCGTAAGCCGCGTGGCATTCTACATGTGCTGCGGGAAAATTGGGAGGAGGGACCTTCACAAAGTAAAAATGAAATCCAATATGTTATTGACCTGCGCGCAAAACTCCACACACTCGCCCACCTAACCCAGGAGAATTTGTGGCAGGCCCAAGAATGACAAACCCGCCTGTACAACAAGGGTACGCGCCTCAGGGAGTTCGTACCAGGAGATAAAGTACTCGTACTGTTGCCCACATCGAGCTCTAAATTAATCGCCAGGTGGCAAGGACCCTTTGAGGTCACACAGCGAGTCGGGGACGTCGACTATGAGGTGAGGCGAACGGACAGGGGTGGGGTGTTACAGGTATATCACCTCAATCTGTTAAAACATTGGAGCGAGGAGGTCCCCGTGGCGCTGGTGTCGGTGGTTCCTGAGAAGGCGGAGCTGGGGCCGGAGGTTCAAAAGAGAAAATTGGCATCACCCACTGCTCCAGTCCCCTGTGGAGCCCACCTCTCACCGACCCAGCTCGCGGAGGTCGCCCAGTTGAAAACAGAATTTTCTGACGTGTTCTCGCCCCTGCCCGGCCGCACCCACCTCATAGAACTCCACATTGAGACGCCCCCGGGGGTGGTAGTGCGCAGCCGCCCTTACAGACTGCCTGAACACAAGAAAAAGGTGGTTCGGGAAGAACTAGAGACCATGCTCGAAATGGGCATTGTCGAGGAGTCCCACAGTGACTGGAGCAGCCCGGTGGTCTTGGTTCCCAAGGCCGACGGGTCGGTCCGGTTCTGTGTCGACTATAGGAAGGTCAACGCGGTGTCTAAATTCGACGTGTACCCAATGCCTCGTATTGATGAGTTGCTTGATTGTCTAGGCACAGCTTGCTTTTACTCGACACTGGATTTAACAAAGGGTTATTGGCAGATCCCCTTGACTCCATTATCCCGAGAAAAAACGGCCTTTTCCACACCGTTCGGCTTACACCAATTTGTCACACTTCCTTTTGGGCTGTTTGGGGCGCCCGCTACGTTTCAGCGGCTGATGGATAGGGTCCTTCGCCCCCACACCGCCTATGCAGCCGCCTATCTCGACGATATAATTATCTATAGTAATGACTGGCCGAAGCACCTCCAACATCTGAGGGCTGTCCTTAGGTCGCTGAGGTGGGCGGGCCTCACAGCCAACCCGAAGAAGTGTGTGATTGGGCGGGTGGAAGTACGGTATCTGGGCTTCCACTTGGGCAACGGGCAGGTGCGTCCCCAAATTAACAAGACAGCGGCAATTGCAGCCTGCCCGAGGCCCAAGACCAAAAAGGGGGTGAGACAGTTCCTGGGGCTGGCTAGCTATTATCGTAGGTTTATACCTAATTATTCGGACGTCACCAGCCCGCTGACTGATCTCACTAAAAAGGGGGCACCAGATCCGGTCCAGTGGACGGAGCAGTGCCAGCGGGCTTTTTCTGAGGTAAAGGCTGCACTGTGTGGGGGGCCACTGTTACACTCCCCTGACTTTTCTCTCCCTTTTATATTGCAGACGGACGCGTCGGACAGAGGGCTGGGGGCTGTTTTGTCCCAGGAGGTGGAGGGGGAGGATCATCCAGTGCTGTACATAAGTCGGAAGCTGTCAGTGCATGAGGGGCGCTACAGCACCATAGAGAAGGAGTGCCTGGCCATCAAGTGGGCGGTCCTCGCCCTCCGTTACTACCTGCTGGGACGCCCTTTCACCCTCTGTTCGGACCATGCGCCCCTCCAGTGGCTCCACTGCATGAAGGATGCCAATGCGTGGATCACCCGTTGGTATCTGGCACTCCAACCCTTTAACTTCAAGGTGGTCCACAGGCCGGGGGCGCAGATGGTCGTGGCGGACTTCCTCTCCCATCGGGGGGGGGGGGAGTCGGCTGCAGGCCGGACGGCTGCCCAGCCTGAGTCGGGCAGTGGGGGTATGTGGCGGGGGGGGCGTGGTCAAGCGTCGGTCTGTGACCAGAGGGCGGAGTCAGGGAAGGTAAGTGGCAGAATCACTACACCTGAGGTGAATTAACCTGTTTGTGTGTCTTCCCAGGAGCCGCAAGCGAGAGCAGAGGGGGCTCTCTCCCGACCAGAACACGTGTGTGTGGCGTGTGTGTATGTCTATGTCTAAGTAAACGTGTAGAAGCTGAAAAGCTAATAATAAAAGAGTTAGTGAGAACTCAGTACTGGCCTGCCGTGCTTCTGTGCTCCACCCACCTAAACACTTGCTACAGACATATTCAAATGTTTTGAAAATTTTTCGCCCTGTCAGCCATAATTATCAAAATTAAAATAGAAAAATACTTGAAACATTTTAGTTTATGTGTAATGAGTCGAGAATGTATTAAATTTTCAATTTCTTAAATAATGGATGGATAATATTGAACTTTTTCACAAGATTCAAATTTTTTGAGATGCACTAGTATACATTGAGTCCAAAGAAAATCTTTTCTTTGCATATCAGAGCTGGGGGTCAGAGCGCAGTGTCAGCCATGATACAGTGCCCCAGGAGCAGAGAGAGTTAAGGGTCTTGCTCAAGGGCCCAACAGCGGCAGCTTGGCAGTGCTGGGGATTAAACTGCTGACCTTCTGATCAGTAACCCAGAGCCTTTGTTTGACTGATCCCTTGAACTGAATATATATAATCCAAACCAAAATAACTAAAAAACAAGCAGCACATAAATAATTAAAACACGAGTCTATTGTTTGGATTATGTATGTAAATCTGTGCTGAAGTGGTCCATGGAATTAATTTTACAGGGTGCTTGTCTGCGAAAGGTCTGAGAACCCGCACATTAGGGAAGCTATGCGTGTTACATAATTTAACCATCATACATAATCATGCTACATCTCGATTTGGAACATACCATAAACCAGTGGTATTTAAATTATAAGGTGCATCCCCTTGGTGAAATACTGAGGGGAATAAGCAAATGCATACACATGGACCTTTAGATAATAAAAGTAAACTTTCAAATTAATAAAAATGACACATGGAGCTCCTCAGCCCTCAGCACAGATTTATATTATGAACACAGTTCAACTATTTACATATAGGAGCAGTATTTAGATGTGCACATTATTATTTTTTGGCTATTCATTATTAAACTTTCCATACACAGAACAGATTGGTATTAAATTTATCATTAGATTCTAGTTGACATTATGTAGACAACATATTTTTGATATGTTGCTGCTTGTGAGAGTCACACCAAATTATGCTGTACAAAAATATTATTACAAAAAAGGTTTCTTATCTTATCTTATTGATAGGCCTACATAAGTTTGATCTATTCAGTGTATGATAAATCCTGTTAAATTCAAGTGTCTACACAAATAGGCTACTAACAGTAGGAACTCATGAATAAATAGTTATAATGACTCTAATAGCCTGAGGCTGAGTTGTGATTTTCACCACTGTAACTAAATTTAAAAATCACATACCCCCTGGTTATGCTGGAAAAACCCCAGGGTGTCTTATGCCCTGATTTGTGTGTGTGTGTGTGTGTGTGTGTGTGTGTGTGTGTGAGAGAGAGAGAGAGAGAGAGAGAGAGAGAGAGAGAGACAGTGTGTGTGTGTGAGAGAGAGAGAGAGAGAGAGAGAGAGAGAGTGTGTGTGAGAGAGAGAGAGATAATGAGAGAGAGACAGTGTGTGTGTGAGAGAGAGAGAGAGAAACAGCATGTGTGTGTGAGAGAGAGAGAGAAAGAGAGAGTGAGAGTGTGTGTGTGTGTGTGTGTGTGTGTGTGTGTGTGTGTGTGTGTGTGAGAGAGAGATAGTGAGAGAGAGACAGTGTGTGTGAGAGAGAGAGAGAGAGAGAGTGTGTGTGTGAGAGAGTGAGAGAGAGAGAGTGTGTGTGTGTGTGTGTGTGTGTGTGTGTGTGTGTGTGTGTGTGTGTGTGTGTGTGTGAGAGAGAGAGAGAGATAGTGAGAGAGAGAGACAGTGTGTGAGAGAGATTGAGACTGCACTGAAAAAAATGGCCTGTTAAATTAACACAAAAAAATCTTGTACATCGGTTGCACTTATTAAAATCATATCCACTAAGACCAATTAAGTCATGTTCTGTTTGACGAACATGACTTAATTGGTCTTAGTGGATATGATTTTAAAAAGTGCAACCGATGTACAAGATTTTTTTGTGTTAATTTAACAGGCCATTTTTTTCAGTGTGTGTTTGTGAGAGAGCGTGAGAGAGAGTGAGACTGTGTGTATGTGAGAGAGAGACTGTGTGTGTGTGAGAGAGAGTGAGACTGTGAGTGAGAGAGAGTGAGAGAGTGAGACTGTGTGTGAGAGAGAGAGAGAGAGAGAGAGAGAGAGAGAGTGAAAGACACTGAGACTGTGTGTGAGAGAGAGTGTGAGAGAGAGACTGTGTGTGTGAGAGAGTGAGAGAGAGAGTGAGACTGTGTGTGTGAGTGAGAGAGAGTGAGACTGTGTGTGTGAAAGAGTGAGACAGAGAGTGAGAGTCCGGGGCGTGGCCACGGGGGGGGCTGGGGTGGGCACTGCCCCCCCAGGGACAAGTCCTGCCCCCCTGAGAAATGCCCTGTCCATCCAAAGAAAACTGGCCAGAAAAAAGGCCACGATTTATGATCTCTGTTTGTGTCTTGTATTGGTAGAATAACTGCTGGTGTTGATTTAAAAACAGCATATATCTGCAAAGTTTATAGCTTTAATTATTTTTTGTTATCGTGTTTCCCCCCTCCGTAACCTTAAGGGGCAGAACAATCGTCAAAACTGCTTTCCAGTTGGTTCGTTTGAATAGGGGGCGTGTCAGTCCTCCTCCATTCAACTAGCAAGCACAACGCTGTGCGGGAGTTTACTTTGCGCCCATACAGTTCCTATTTCGTTCTTCTCTGTCATCTTTTCACAAAGTAGTGGTAGTAGTTTTTGTTGAGTTGAGCTTGTTCGTTTCATTTACCTGTTGATTTGTGTAGATAAGTCAGCTAGTTACAGCAGTCTGCCTGTGCTAGCCTGCTATTATTAAGACTAGGAGACTGTGCTAGCTAGTTGAATTGCCAGCCTAGGCAGGCAGCCAGCCACTAAGCATAACCCACACAGACGTTATTAAAACATTTTATTAACTAGTACGTAACACCAAAAGACATGCATAGGTGGCTCATTAAAAAGCAGACCTCGTCCACCCCTGTCGCTGCGCAAGCTTCTGACTCCGCTGTTGAGCCCAGCACCGCTGCTGCCAACGCGGAGCAAAGCCCTTCACAGGATCTGAATAGGTCTGCGCCATCCTGCAGTTCTGTGGCCGCTTCAGGAACTCAAAACCCCTGCATTTCACAAAGTACGCAGTCCTCCCAAACCTCTGATGTGCACGTCCCTTCCGACTTAAATATGGATAGCCCATCCCAGCCTATTTTAACTAATTACCCCAAGCGCCCATTTGGACAAACCCTTCGGTGCTTTAGTGCAAGCTGGTATCATTCTCGACCGTGGCTCGAGTATTCCGTTATCCGCGATGCCAGCTTTTGCTTTGCCTGCCGCAAATTTAACATTTCACATTCGGACCGCGAGGATATATTTACCAAACGTGGCTTCACAAATTGGAAAAAAGCCCTTGAAAAAGACGCCGGCTTCCAAAAACATGCGTCGAGTCTCCTGCACGTCAATGATCAATGTCTGCGTGGCAGGAACAATGTCTGCGTGGCAGGAACACCAGCGTCGGGCAGAGACAGGTGAAAGCATAGCTCACCTGCTGGGTCAAACGCAGATAGAAAAAAACAGGTACTATGTGAAGAGCATTGGGGAGGCCGTTCAGTTCCTGGCTGTCAATGAACTGGCTCTGCGTGGTCACAATCATGAGGGTGGGGAGGAGGGACTTTTCCTGAAGTTTTTTGAATATACAGTCAAAAAAGATGAGAAATTGGCAGAAATTGTAAAACATATCCCAGACAATGCAAAATACGCATCAAACGTAATACAAAATGAAATAATTGAAACCCTCACCAAAATGGTGCTAAACAATATCCAAGCCAGATACGAGAAAGCAGACTCTCCTGGACTTTGCATTAAAAGTGA